>NW_024081005.1:336630-498920 GCF_003009895.1 Hyaena hyaena
CTATTAATTTTACCATTATTATTCTAAAATCTTGTTCAGTGATGCTGCTGATATCTGTTTTGAGCAGTTCATTAGCTGTCATTTCTTCTTGGAGTTTCTTTGGTGGAGAGCTCTTTAGTTTCATCATTTTAGTTAGCTTTCCGGCTCTTGTTGGTTTTAAAGACCTGTTATGCTCTCTGTATCTATGAGCGCTGCTATATCCAAGAAGACTCTTTGACTGTCCAGGGCCTATCCTTTCAGAGAGTGTTTTTTGAATGGTAACTCTTGGTCTCTCTTGTTGGGACCTTGGTTATTTTATTTTCCTATTCGTAGTGATATATGGGACTCTCCACCTTATGTGCTCTGGCTTGTTTCTTGAGGTAGCCGTTAGAAGTCTTTCTCAGTGGATTCTGCGTCCTTTTTCTCCCAGTCTCTCAGGTTTTGTAAGGTTTCCAATGGCTTCAGATCTTTTCTGTGTGATGTATGGGCGCGAGTGCAAGTACGGAGCTCCTTACTTCTCCACCATCTTGCCCCCTCCAGTCCTGGGCTAATGTTTAAATGAAAGTCAATTCTTAAGTTGAACATCTTATACATTCTAGAGAGGAGGAGTTTAGTGAAAGCAGCTCTTACTTAAAACTGTGCTTTTCAACTTTATTTGGTGAAACTGACTTAAGAATAATTCTGTTTTTGATGAGAGTGTGTAGTAAGTAGAGTGGAATTATAGTTTTTGTTTTGATTGATTTGTGTCCTAAATTCAGAGCATATAAGAGTTATTTATTCATTCATAATAAATAATTAATGTTTAGCAAATAAGTACTAGGAAAAAATGGGCTGGGGCACCTGAGTGGTTCAGTCAGTTAAACGTCCTACTCCTGATTTCAGCTCAGGTCATGATTTCACATTTCATGGGATCCAGTTCAGCATCAGGCCCCATACTAACAATGTGGAGCTTGCATGGGATTCTTTCTCTTCCTCTCTCTCTGCCCCTCCCCCCCAATAATAAATACACTTAAAAATGGGTTAAAAGATTTAATAAGGTACATGTATGAAATGATTTTGGGGGGGAGGAATTGCAAAATTCTTACAGATGAAGTGTTTCCATATTTCCTTAGCTCTCCAACACAATGGTAGTTTTAATAAGGAACAAACTGTGGGCATCTGCTTTTTTTTTTTTATTTGCGAGCTTCTGGTATATTAAGATAAAATTAAGTAAAAAAAATACTATATACTTGAAGTTTCAGAGGGAAAAAATTAACAAAATTACTTATAGAAGATAGTGGGGATAAATAGTAAGAATGGATATGGTTGTTCAGCCTAAAAATTGAAAATCTGTCATAAAAACTTGCCCAATTTTGGGTTTCAAAGCTAGAGACCAGCTTTTTCAGATGGAAAATACATTTTTTAAATCAGTGACTACTCTGAAAAAAGAGGAAATCTCATGTACAACATGATCCTTTGGTAATGAAAAGTTGAAAACAGATCAGAAATAAATGTATACCCAATAGCATGGAGTTGTTTTATGTTTGTTTATTTTCCAGCATGAATTTGTTTTTATTTTTGTTTTTCCACCCTTTGTGAATTACAGATTAGAGTTTGTGCATACATTAAAGATGTTGATTTGCTGCACTTTACTATTGAATCATATTTTTTGTACTTTGCAACCTGTTTTCAGCCTAATATAACATCAACAATGGTAATGCAAAATCAAAATACTTTAAAGCCTTGAAGAGACAATTCATCAAAATAATGCCCTCCTTTCCTAATCCTGAATATTGTGATTCAGCCATTTTTTTATATATAGAAGGAGGAAGTGGAGAAATGGGTGGGGCTAGGAATTAGAGCAGTAAGTGGAAACCAAAGAAATAAAGAGAGAGAGAGAGAGGAAGGGAAGGAAGGAAGGACAGAAGGAAGGAAGGTAGGAAGGAAGGAAGGAAGGAAGGAAGGAAGGAAGGAAGGAAGGAAGGAAGAAAGAAAGAAAGAAAGAAAGAAAGAAAGAGAGAGAAAGAACAGAAAGGGATAGGGAAGGAGAGGATAATAAAAATATAGGAATATTGGAAGATGAGTTTGGGATTGATTGTACTTGCATCAAGGTCTGTGGGGCGATTTAACAGAACTCCTTACTCTTTGTCCACTGCACTACCTCTAGGTTCTTAAATGAACCATTCTTTCAAAATCAGTGGTGTGCAGATCCTTGCCACTCAAAACGTAACCCTCAGACCAGCATCTCAACTGGGAACTTGTTAGAAAATCACATTCTCAGGTACTCATCCCCACCCCAGGGCCAGAATCAGAATCTGCATTTTTAAGTAGATCCTGCATGATCATATGCTTGATGGAGACTGGGAAGTACAGCAATACATGGCCCTGTGTCTACTGGCAAAAAAATCACTTGTGTCTGTGTAACCAAGGACCACAAACAATGAAACACAGCATGTGGAAAACAGAAGAAAAATCTCCCAAGATGAAAGCATAAATAAAAGAAAATACAAAATTCCCCACTTACACCAAGTGCTTCCCACTAGACAAGGAATCACTAACATCACTTATTAGCTCTAATTTAGGAAAGGCAAACTACACTGGGTCCTCTTGCCTTTTTCTGCTTCTCAAAGTCAAACAAAAGCTTTCTCACACTTAAAATTTTTAACAAATCATTTTAGGTGGTGTGTTTATCCTTCCTAGATCAAGCCTTCAGGTAATAATAGTTTAATGCTTTGATTCTGAACAAATTTAAATGTTTCTTCAGGTTGCATTGCTTCCAACTGTCCATTTCCATATGGATGTGTGTTTTATAAGAATTTTTATGTGTGTGTTTGTTATGTATGTGTTATCTGGCCATGATACACATACTATATGAACGGGGGTGTGTGTATGCGCGCGCGCGCACACACACACACACACACACACTCATACCCCACATTTACATGTGAATGCTTCATCACCTTTATTACATGCTCTGAGACGTCAGCACAGTATCTGGCTTTCCTTTGGAAGAGGGAGAAGGCTTGTCTGCATACAGCAAAAGCACTGGAGACTTGAACAGAGCATCTCAGCAATAATAAAACCAACCTGAGTACCTGTTGGTTGGAAGGGAGGAAGAAAAATGACACTGTTCTTTGGCATATAGATTGCTATAGAGGAGCAAGTTCTTGAAGAAGAAGGGGAAAATGTTTTCAAATCTCAGAGTCATATTTTATCCAGGGCAGTAGTAAATTATTTCTGGCTGATATTTTTAGCAAAGTAGGAGTTAAGTTCTGTTATCATTGTTTTTGTTTGCCAAATGCTTCTCTGATACATGAATTGAAGTACAAACAGTACATGTTTGTATATACAATATAATGCTTACATTATTAACATTTGTTTATAATGTGGTCTTTGGAGGTAGTTGTTGAAGAGAAGAATTGCTCTGAACTTGAAAATCTTAAGGCACTCTGAGAGTACAACCAAAGAAATGTTTCAGCTCCTGAAGAATTATCTTTGCTCTGAAGGAAAAATAAACAGCGTTCTTACAAGGTGGGGAGGGTGTCAGAGAGATTCACCATCACAGTCTCACAGAGGAAAGACTGTTTAGCTGTGGCTTCTCCATTAACTATGAGCAAAGTGAAAGGAATTGTCATGACACTCTGCAAACACGCTGGAGGGAAATCATAAAATAAAATTAAAAATAAAATAATTAAAAACAAAAAAAGAAAGATGCAAACAAATGAGAATAGAATGCCAAATAAAAATTGGAAAAAAATATATAACTACTGGATAAAAACAAGATAGAAATGTAAAGCCCCCCACTAGTACCCAGTAAAAGAAAAGAAAATGAGTTACCTAAAGAAACCATGAGTTCTAGAGATATGAATCCAAGACCGTGAAAAAACAACAACATGCTTCTGAGTTGAGGAAGCAAACTGAGAACTTAAAAAGACCTTCATAAATCTAAGTTAGAACAAATAACTTAGAGTCAAGAAAGATAGAAAGATAGAACTGTAGATGAGATCATTGGCATGAAAGAAAGAAATATAGTAAAACCTTGGGTTGCTAGTAACTTGTTCTGCAAGTGCTGCAAGATAAGCAAACATTTCTAATAAATTTCAAGTTGATAAATGAGCCATGTCTTGCAATACAAGTAGCACGTGACTCCGAACATCACATGATCACAATTAGAGTAATTAGTGAAAAGATGACAGATAAGAAGGAGATAATCGGTAGCCCTGATGTGCAAAAAAACAATAAAAACACTAGGAAAAATATTTGAAACTGTAATTAAAGAAAAAAAGTAGAAAAAAAGAGTACTTATATCTGCAGATTAAATGGGCAAATCAAGTTGACATAAAAGATAAGATAGCAGGTCATATGTTTGTTACCTAGGATCAAGGAAAAAGGAAAAATTCTGCTGCCATGAAGATGGTAAAATCCAGTTACCTAGAAGGGAAAAAACAAAACAAAACAGGACTATCTCAGACTTTTAACAGCAATTTTGAGTGCCAGAAGGCTCTGGAAGTTGTAAGGATACTAAAGTGACAAGGACACCAATAAAGATATACCCAGGCAAGTGGCAGTAAGAGGATTATATATATGATACCTATGCCTTCTTTTTTTAATTTTTTAACTCTTATTTATTATTGAGACAGAGAGAGACAGAGCATGAGTGGGGGAGCGACAGAGAGAGAGGGGAGACACAGAATCCAAAGCAGGCTCCAGGCTCTGCACTGTCAGCACAGAACCCGACACGGGGCTCAAACTCACAAACCCGGAGATCATGACCTGAGCCGAAGTGGGATGCTTAACCGACTGAGCCACCCAGGAGCCCTGATACCTATGCTTTTTTGAAAAAAATGACTCAAATGTGAACTTGCTGAAACTAAAAGTAAATCGAAATTTAACTCAAGAATGAGAATGTGTGATAAAATTTTCACAATGACATTATCTTAACTATAGGACTAAGATTAAATATCTGGTAAAGACAGGACTATAGAACAGAAAGCAAACATAACTTTTCTTATTTTATGAATATTAATATATAATAAAAATGTAAGAGAAGATAGGAGGGGAGATGGGGGAAGCATAAATGAGAAACTCCCATATTTATTAAGCTGATATTCTAATCACATTGTAAAGGCTTGAAATATACATTTTAAAAAACATTTTTTTCCTACATCTGCCTGGTAAGATTTGGAAGTGGTGTCATGAATGTTCAGCACTTGGCTTCAAAATGCCATTCTCCATTAAAATAAATCCAGGTGAAAGGATGGATTTCAGTCTGAGATAGGGAAAGTATAGCTAAACCTGAAACATCCTGTTGTACCAGAAATAAGGAAGAGCTCAAAGAACGATAGTGACATTGCGGAAGGACAGAGGAGCAAGCCTGAAAGGTTCTCACTGGCCGAATTTAAAATAATTTGAGTATTAAAGTATGTAAAAAATAATTGGCCACTTTAATAAAATAAAATCCATAGATTACATATTAATCTAAATGAATAAATAAATTGGCATGATAAGAAAACTCTTTCTTACAATTGAATGCCAACTAATAAATATAGAAGGAATTAAAGAGTTGGAAAGTCATCCCTGGATGCTAACACTAGTGGGTGAGAGTATGGTAAGAAAATGATGGGGCGCCTGGGTGGCTCAATGGGTTAAGCGTCTGAGTTCGGCTCCGGTCATGATCTCATGGTTGGTGGGTTCGAGCCCGGTCATGATCTCATGGTTGGTGGGTTCGAGCCCTGCGTTGGGCTCTGTGCTGACAGCTCAGAGCCTGGAGCCTGTTCCAGATTCTGTGTCTCCCTCTCTCTGTAACCCTCCCCTGCTCATGCTGTCTCTCTCTCTCTCTCTCTCTCTCTCTCTCTCTCTCTCAGAAATAAATAAAACATTAAAAAAAGAAAATGGATCAAAATTAACTTTATCAATATCAGGGCGTTCTGACACCATGTGCCTCCAGATATGTGTGAAGAACACAACATTACTTCTTTAGAATTTCTGCTAAAAAATCCACAACTCAAATCTAGTCATGAGGAAGTACTAGGTAAATCCAAACTGAGAGACAGTCTAAATATAATTTACTTGTATCCTTAAAAAAGTTCACAATCAATAAAGACAAAGAAAAATTGAGGAAATGTTCCAGGTTAAAGGCGAACATAGAAAAATGATGTAATATGTGACTATGGATTGAATCCTGAAATGGAGAAATAATATCTATAAAGGACATTAAATGGGATAGTTTATAAATTGGAATATGGACTCTGGATTAGATTATTAATATTGTATCAATATTAAGTTTCATAATTTCGGGAATTACACTGAAGCTGTGTAAGAAAATATTCTTACTCTTAAATGTAAACACTGTGTTGGGGCACTTGGGTGGCTTAGTCAGTTAAGCATCCGACTTCGGCTCAGGTCATGATCTCATGGTTCGTGGGTTTGAGCCCTGCATTGGGCATTGTGCTGACAGCTCAGAGCCCGGAGCCTACTTCAATTCTGTGTGTGTGTCTCTCTCTGCCCTCCCCGCCCCCATCAGTCTCTCTCTATCTCTCTGTATGTCTCAAGAATAAGTAAATAGTAAGAAAGGAAGGAAGGAAGGAAGGAAGGAAGGAAGGAAGGAAGGAAGGAAGGAAGGAAGGAGGGAAGAAAGAAAGAAAGAAAGAAAGAAAGAAAGAAAGAAAGAAAGAAAGAAAGAAAGAAGAAAATAAACACTGTGTACTGATAAAGGTATACATTGTTTCCAACTTACCCTTAGTGATTCAGAAAAATATATATGCATATATGTAGATTAATAGAAATTCATAAATCTAGGAAAAAGGCATCTGAGTTTTGTTTGTGGTATTCTTATAAACTTTCTATTATAAGTTTGAAATTATGCCAAAATACAAAGTTACAAAAATGTAATGATGACTCATACCTTTATTATAGCCCTTCCATCTTTACACAATTATTTCTGTTACTGTATCCATCCAAATGAAAACAGGCATCTCCAAAGTTTTTCACTGAAAAACATATCCTAATACATGTATGTTTCATTCCCATATTTGTAAACTAGACACACACTACTCCTCCTCCTAACATTTTACTGGAGAACACAGATCCCAGTCCTTGGTCATCTTTTCTAACTACACTCTCTTTTCTGGTGGTCTAATCTGTTCCTATATCTTAAAATTTCATCTACTTGCCAATAACAAATGAAATTTGAAGAGTAGAAACACTCTAGCATTCCACAACAAATTCCAGTGATACCTCTCCCTGTGATTGAAATAGACATTCTCTCATAGGAAGATAGTACTAAAATAGACGATGATAGATTCTTCGTGAAGAAAAAAAAATCATAGTTGAAGCTCATTGCAAGACCAAAGTACTATCCAATGTAGTATCCAGGAAGAAAACATAAAGAATATATTGACTGAAATGTTTAAGATAAAGAAAATGATTCTTCTGAATAAACTAAAACTGCCAGTAATTATCTTACCAGTTCAATAACTGCTAGTGAAAGGCTGGCTATGGTAGTGGGGTTGTTTGTTTGTTTGTTTGTTTGTTTCAAGAAAGTGGGAAAAATTCACTGGCATCTCTTAATCTCAGATAGTGTACATTCAACAAGGGAATTGATATTAATAGACCCAATGAAGTGTTAATTAAAATGATGAAGATACTGAAGAGACCAATTTATGATGAAGGAGGGGGATCTATTCAAGTCAGACTTTTATGGTTTAGTGGTCATATAATGATGATGAAAAATACAGTATTCAGGTTTGAATCAGATAACTCACACAAAAGCAATGATTAAAAGACATTCAAAGAAGCAATTCCTGACACTTGATACAAGAAATGTCAATTCACATGTGATTATTTCCTGGCAGCTTCTTCCACACAGAAGAGATTACGGTCCTTGGTGTGATTCATCCATTCATTCACATCAGTAAACATTTATTAGGTACTCATCTTGCTAAGCATCGTTCTTGACTTCCAGTAAGATATCATTGCACTTTTTTCTTAGTCACCTGATAAATTGTACAGACAAGTCTAAGGGCTTAAGGATGGAAAAGAGAGATTTTATGATGGGAAAAAAAGCACATTTATTATTATGCTTGTTTGCTTGTGCCTAAAGGTTAACATATTTATTAACTGTGCCAAATATTGGAGTAAAAGAAGACAATGTTTTCTTTTTCAAGACCAAATTTGTGGATATACATGCGTATGTATGTGTGCAAATATACCTGTATGTGGAGAGAGAAAGAGAGAGAATCTGGATGGATGCAGAGTGAATTGTTGATACTGGTTAATCCTTAATAATAGTACTAGAGACTATTAAGAGGGTAGGAATCTTAAATTTTACATTATATACTTCTTTATAGTATGTGAGTTTTTATATAAAGAAGAATATTGCTTCTGCATTGAAAAATAAAGTAATGTAAGGAAAAAGTGCGGCCTCCTTATATTTGGTTGCTTTAAAGTTTGAGGTCCAACGGCATAGGATTGATGGACAATTTGTTTTCATTATTTTCTGAACCACGCTTGTGTATATAAGAACTTGTCAAAGATTACAGACCAAGGAAGTGTCTCATCTATTCATTTCCAATAGTCTTGTCTCGTAAACGTGGATTCATTCCTTCCTTGTGAAAAATGACAGTGCAGGAAAGCCAGTTTACCCTTCTAGGAGAAATCTTGTTTTCCATAAATTTGGAAAGCTTGATCCTTGGTGTGTTTTGTGAGCTTAATAAGCTTAATATTTAAAAATTACTAAGCATAATGTGGTTTAGAATATTATATCTGATGACTTTTCCCCTAAGAAAATTTTAACAGCCCTTCTATTATACACTAAAAAGTGAAATGTCTCCTCACTGCCTATGTTTATATATTGGGAGTCTTTAAAAAGCCATTATTATTATTATTATTATTATTATTATTACCAATACAATTGTCTCATTAATAACTGGCTATTTTAATTTCTTTATGATGCAACAAATATCTTCCCAAACCTCACAGATAAATAAATATTAAGCAAATTTCAAGCATATGGGAGATAATTTTCTCAGAGAATAGTCAAATTTCATATCCCAAAGAACCTCTAAGATAATCTCCCTAAATCCTCTCATTTTATATAGGAGAAAACCAAGCCTCAGTGGAGTCACGTGTTTTGTCCAAGATCATACTAGTTGCTGACAGAACCAAGATTGTAATCCTAATTAATCATGGCTGATATATCCTGTCTGCCCCTGGGAATGTTTGCTTCCCATGCTATGGCCATCTTTCCCTCTAAGGGAAAGCCTGAGAAGGAATTTTGCCATGTAAGGAAGGAGTTCCTCAATTCTGGAAAGAATTCAGGAGTGAAGCAAGAGAGTGGATTAAGATTTGATTCAGTTTGGTGTTTATTAATATTGACTCACTGATGGTTAATACATTGAAAAATAAAGTCTGTGCTTATTTTTATTTATTTATTTTTTAATGTTTTATTTATTTCTGAGAGAAAGACAGCATGAGAAGGGGAGGGTCAGAGAGGAAGGGAGATACAGAATCTGAAACAGGCTCTAGACTCTGAGCTAGCTGTCAGCACAGAGCCCGACACGGGGCTCGAACCCACAAACTGTGAGATCATGACCTGAGCTGAAGTCAGACGCTTAACCGACTGAGTCATCCAGGTGCCCCGTGCTTATTTTTAAATAATAAAAATATCTAAGAGCATCTTAGATCTATACCAACATATTTAGATTTTATGGAAAATATTTATGTGAATACATTATACAGGAGACTAAACACAGTATACCTGTTATCTGTGACTCTTTTATAATGAAGTGTCATTTTTTCATTTTTATATATTATTTTCTACCAAACTATGAAATTAAATTAATTAATATAATACAAATGGTTCAACTGATCTGGCCTTTGTATATCTGCTGAATACGTTGTCTGGGTTATGTAAGAATTCTTGACTTTTCTTGTTTTGCCTCACTTAAGGGGCCAGTTACTCTAAAACTTATGACCTCATTCTTGATACTCTCATCTCCTGAAGGTCAGGTTTAATGCCAACTGCTAGGGTTGTGTATATCCATGTTTGCCTATAACATTTCTCAGTTTTTATTTATCTACTATCCCATCATAATTAATAACTGTCTCCTTTTACTCTAAAAGAGTCAAGATTTGGATATTAAATTATATGGTTAACCTACCTTTGGTGGACGTAAAATATGCTAGGGAAGGAGCTTTCCTACCCCAGCTTTAAGGCAAATTTCAGCATTTTCACCTGTTTGAGCTATGTCTGCCCCTTCCTGTTTTCAGGGTCTTAAGAGTTGTACTCTCTGCCTTCCTAGAGTCATTGAACCTGATTTTTCTTTCAAACACCATTCTACTCAAAACTCAATATTTGACTTGATTGAACTAGAGTATCTGCCAAGTCAACTTTCATCTTGGTTTACACTGTCTGTCCTAGTACAGAGTGTGAATAAATCTTCGAGGCTTACACACAATTAGATTATCAAGAGGAATTTGATGAAGGATTTGTGCTTTGCAGGGTAGCTAAATGTGGTGTTCCATAGGAACACCACAAATTGTTTGTGTGTTGAATCTCAAATTGGAACATGCTTATGCCTGGGAAACCTACAGTCTTGCCTAAGGAATCTCGTATGATATTGCCAAATTATATTCCAAACAACTTCTTTAAGTCTAATAAGGTGTCCAAAATTTATGGTTGCCTCAAAGGGCCAGACAATTTAGTGTAGAGAATATGGGTCTTATAGTCAAATGGACATGAGTTCAAATATTGCTATCATTCTTTCAGGTATTATGCTTCTATTTCTTCAACTATAAATGGAGAGAATTTACTTAAATAATGAGAACTTACTACATGGTCATGCAGTTCTAATACTGGACATGTTTTTCTATAATGATTTTAATATTTTCGAAATTATTTTGGCTTTCTCACATCTTCCTACTTGAGGGAAAATACAAATATCTTTTGGTGTCTCTCTTTGGTGTCTCCCTGCTCCTACTGCCTAGTTTTAGACCATCACAATGTCTTACTTGAATAAAGAAACAACCTTTTAAGCAGTCCTTCAGACTACCTGTTCCTAAATTCTTTCTCCATTTAGCATTCTGAAAACAAAGTATCCCCTGTTTAAAATTTTTCAGAAGCTATCTATTGCCTTCAGGATAAAAATCAAATTTTTGAGCTTGGCTTTTGCCTATATTTCCTTCTGCATATTTCATCTATTAGTCTATGTTTTTCATTCTGCATTCCAGCTCTACAGAAATACTTAAAGTGACCCAAGTGTGCCCCATCTCCTGCCTGGAATGTTAATCCTCTCCCTCTCCTGCATTCAGAATGTGCTTTGGTTTCAACCCCTCAAAAAAGCCATCTTTGCTCACTTCCCATCTTGATTCCATGCTGCTTTGATATACTGTCCTATAATGTTATGCTGATCTCCCCAGTAGTCTGTAAACTTCTCTCACCTCCAGAGGGTAAGCTTCCTGACATAGGATTTTGTCTTCTTCTTTATATCCAAATACAGCACATTATATGGACTCAGTAAATAATGGCCTTCACTACATTGAAAGAAGAGAAGAAAGGAAGAGGGGAAGAAAGAAGAAATTTTACCTTATTTTCCTGGAGAAATTTGTATTCTAGATAAAGAAATATTATTCCATAAAATCACAAAGGAATAATCATAAAAACTTCATTACCTAGCACAGAGCCTTGTCCACAGAAGACAATCATCAAATATTTGTAGCTTTGATTCACTGACTAAATAAATGCCACCTATATACTTCGGTTAATATGCAATCCGCACTGTAGGAAAAAGGCACTTTAAAAAAATGATTTTAAATGATGTTGTTTGCTTTCAAGCTGTAATATTGTTCAGGCAAGAAATTTTTTGTACCTTGGTGTTTTGGGAGGACAGCTTCAGTGGTGTTTGGGAAAAGTCATTTTCTTCCAAACAAAGAATGACCCTCTCTTTGCCTGTCATCACACAGCCACCTCTCTGATGTGGCTGGACCCAAAGTATGCTAAGCCACAGTGTGTCTAAGCCACAGGACCCAGAGAGGCTGACTCACTAGAACAGGTAATTAGGAAGCAGTAGGACAGGAGACAGGAGAGGAAATCTAATTTACAGCTCGCTGGAGAGCTCTGAATCAGTGTGGAAGAGAACTGAGATGGAAGATTAAATTATCTGTGAGCTCACTTCTCTAAAATTATTTAGTCTGTCCCCCCCCCCTTTTTTTTTTTTTCATTTAGAAAACATATGCTGTGAATGCAAGGATTTAGCTTCTGCTTCTGAGGAGTTGGCAGCTGAGAGCAGTTTCTTAAAACCACCTGGAAAGGATAGAATTGGCTTTAGGATATCTGCTTTTCCAATAAGGGTAACTACGATAGAGTTCAGGAAATGAAGGAGATGTGAGGAAGCTCTTAGGAACTTCTGGCAGCTCAAGGGCATAATTCAGGCCCTTGTGTTCACAAACCTCAAGGGCTTAGAGGCACCTTGTGCTGATACAGCTTCCTAGAGCCCACTGGGGGATCCTTCCTTGTATCCTGTGATGCCTAGCTGCTGAGCCACAGGGAACTTGCAGAGTTAAGTCAATTGCAGAAGTAGATTAGTCTTTACCTTTAGCTAACAGATTTATGTTAGCTGTTTGTTGACTGAAGTGTAGTAATCCAGGCAACAAATATAATTAATTCATTCAAGAAATACTGGTCAATATGTATTCTATAGCAGACACTGTTCTGAATACTGGGGATGACGTGGTTTTAAAAGCCTAATTATTATGTTTCTGATCTTATTTATAACTTCCAACATATTTCTGATCTTAGAAAGCTAATTCTAGAGGAGATACAGTAAGCATATTTAAATGGACAAATCAATACATAAATAAACCAGTGATAATCAGATACTGGTAAGTGCTATGAAGAAAAATTAAATTATGAAAATGGGGTAGAGAGTGTGTGGATGTAAGGTGGGGAAGAGGGTAATTAGCTAGAGCAGTCAGGAAAGCTTTTTCCTGGGAAGGTAGCATTTGAGATGAGTCTTGAGTTCTGATAAACTGGTAGTTGTGCGAAGTTATGAGTAGAAAACATTCTAGACAGATGGAACAGCAGGTTAGGAAAGCAGTAGGAAAGATAAACAGGAGTGAAATTATGTGATACTTAGGAAGTCATCATTAGGCATTTGAATTCACACCGTGGGCAATGGAAAACCATTGCAGGGATGAAGCAAGGGGATGATTGGAAACTATCAGATGGCATGAAATGGGATAACAGGAAACCACTGGAAGGTGTGAAGAAGAGGAATTATGGGAAACCATCGGATGGTATAACGGGGAATAATTGCCCTGGCTGCTGTGAGGAGAATGGATTTTGAGAGGAGAAGGGCAACAAAACGAGCATGTGCTTGACTTGAAGCGAGTTGATGCTAGAGATTTTTTATGTGCGTGGGTCCCTGGGACTGTTAAAAACATCCATGTATGATATCTCCTCCCAAGCATAGAACATTATAATCTAGTAGCTGTTCTTGCAGTCACTTCCCTGCACTGCTATCATGAAAGACAGTTCTGGGATTCCTTAGTAAAAGCCTCCCTCTAGTGTTACCATAAACCTGAAACTGAGAGATCAAGAGTGTGAATTCCGACTGTCTTGCCTGTGTTAATATAGTCTGCCCTGAGTTTCACCTCTGCTGTAAGTACTTCTTCCATCATGGCAATTCAATTCCACACATCCAGGCTTCATAACACAGTAACTGATCCCCACTAAGCAATGCTAGGATTCTAAAGTACAGAGAATGCCCAGAGTAGGGCAACCTGGAGTATGTCCAAGGGTCCTAAATATAGAGGGACGAATTTTTTTGAATGGTTTTATGTCACCGTGTTATTTTACATTGTGTCAAATTCACATATTGACAGTACATGCTTCCCTTCCAATGAGTAGAAACAAACCATGTCATGAATTACAAAGTCAGTTCGATTACCAATTTCCTGCTGCTGGCACTGGTCACCCAAATTGCTAGTTCCCTCTTTGCTCAACCTATTTTGAGAGACTCTGGGTCTTACATTTAATACATATAATCTATTGTCTGTGGCTCAGCCCACTTCTGTTCCAAACAACCTGCTTGTATGTGACTTCTCTTTACACCTTCCTTCCTGAGTCCAGTCAGCAGCCCTGAATCACCCTGACTCATTGCATAAGTCTCTGTGTCTCCCCTCGCAGCCTCCCTCTGTTTCAGGGATTACTCAGATTTCCTTCCTGTTCCTTCTAACAGACAAAAGGCAGAATGTTCAAATTAAAAGTAAAGTTTAAGAAGTAAAAGAAAAATAGGGAATACTTTTAGTAAACCCAAGTAATATGTATCAGCATCAGACTCTAATCACATTTGACAGATTAGCATTTATATAAATTTAGATGTTAATATCTTTGGGATTTACATTTGCACAGAGCTCTGTTAGACCATTTAATTGAGAATGGAAGAAGAGGATCCTGCCATTGTGTCAAAAAGGACAAAGTATGGCTTACCAGACTACTTTCCCAACTTTTATGTTTTGAATCAGTTGCTTACTTATCATGGTTGGAAAATTGATACGGTACCTATTAATTACTCAATATTTTGGAAAATATGTTTCAAAAAACAAATTGTCATTTTAAAAAAATCCTTTCCTAATTTTTTAGTCACAATTACACTATTTTCTTCTAAAGACCAGGGCAAGAGTAGGTACAATATCATTTTAAAAGTAGATGGGAAATATCAAAACCAAAGTGCATTTCTGAACTGAAGAATGCATCTCAATTTGAAAATGGATTTTGAATGGACTGAGCATTTGCTAATTGTGTCTTTAAGTTGTAGCATGTAATGCAGATTTGCTTTTAGTATTTTAAGTAGTCAGATCAAATAGAAAGATTAATATTAACCAGAGCAATTTCAATCTGGGCCATTTCATATTTTTTAATGTTTTTTAAAAATTTATTTCTGAGAGAGAGAGAGAGAGAGAAAGCAGGGGAGGGTCAGAGAGAGACGGAGACACAGAATCCAAAACGGGCTCCAGGCTCTGAGCTGGCTGTCAGCACAGAGCCTGACATGGGGCTCAAACCCACGAACCGTGAGATCATGACCCGAGCCGAAGTCGGATGCTTAACCGACTGAGCCACCCAGGTGCCCCAGGGCCATTTCATATTTTGACTTATCTGACCCTAAGACAGATGTTGTTGAGAGTGGGCAACTCAAGGGAGAGAATGTAAATAAACTTTGGGCACATGCTTGTGGTATAAGAATGGATAAAATGATAGTTACAGAAAAGTGGCCTTACTTGCTAACTAAGCCCTTTGATGTAATTTGACAATTATGCACTTTTCTCAAAAAGTTATTGCTTGTCAGGGCACCTGGGTGGCTCAGTCAGTAAGTGTCTGACTTCCGCTCAGGTCATGATCTTATGGTTCATGGATTGGAGCCCTGCCAAAGTCAGAGTCCTTGCAGACAGCCTGCTTCAGATTCCGAGTCGCTCTCTCTCTGCCCCTCTCCTTATTCATGCTCTGTGTGTCTCTCTCTCAAAAATAAATAAACATTAAATTTTTTTTAAATTATTGCTTGTCAGTTACTATATTCCTTAAGGGAAGGATGAGGTAAGTTTATAAATGTTCCATTAATATTTGTTAAATAAGTGCATGAATGATGAATGAATTCATTTTAGAAAGGAAGGTTTTTTAAATTATTATAATAAGAATATCACTCCATAGTTGAAGAAAAATAATTTCTTTATATATGAAAAGGAAATGTTACATGAAAGACACCAAATAAAAATTATTATGCTGCTTCTCTTTTATTAAACAAAATATATAAGCAGTAATAATACGAATAAATTTGTATGTAGGGTAAAAAAAATATTGACAAGTTGGAAATTGGATCTGTGGTAATAGTAATATGTTTCTAGTTCAATATCACTGATACTGGGTAGAAATATTAAAGACTAACACCTGTTACAGCACCAGCCCGTATATCCTCTATAAGGACTAAGGCATGTTAACTTCCCTTGAAAACTGGCAACTCCTGAAAAATAAAAATATTATTTAAAAAATCAACAAAGGATACGATTATTTTCTAAGTATAGAAAGAAATTGGGCACTGTAGAGAAACTTTCAGTATTAAGGATTTTAAGGTGGTATAAAATGTATTCTCTGAGAACAGATGGTTCTCACATTGTAATTGTGTTACTGTTCCCTGGCAACTCATGTGGGTATTATCCAAGGATACACAGGAAAAAGGTACACCATTTCCCTTTGGGTACACTAGAGTAGTAGAAACAGCATTGAATTGGGAGTTGGGAAACCTGGTAACTATTCTTAGCTGTGGCGTTAATTAACTATGTGAATGACCTTGTACAAATCATATTTTCTCTGGGTATCAGTTTCCTCATCTATAAAATGAGGGCATTGGACTAAATTATGTTTAAGATCTGGTATGCTTTCTATGGTTCTTCTTTCTCCTTTGTGTGTGTGTGTGTGTGTGTGTGTGTGTGTGTGTGTGTGTCTTTTTCCAAATGCTCAACTACTACATTATTTAAGGTATATTTCCTGGTCTTTTTTTTTTTTTTTTCTCTCCTCTCTTTCTTCAATATATGGGATAGGAGGACACTGACTAAGTCTGATGGGTGGGAGGCAGAAGAAAATCAGCTACAGGAAAGGTTTATATCCCCCTCTACAAGAAAACTTAAATATAGCTACTACAGCTTTGAAAGGAATGGTTTATGTCCAAACAGCATTTTCCAGACAAGCTCTGTACTTTTTTGCCAACAGAATTAACTTTAAACTGAACGCAGTAGACAGTTAAACAAGAGTCGGCACTGGAAACAGCTGTGAGTAGACAAGACCAGTTACTTATAAGGTACTGTATTTTACTCATTGAAATCTCCTTCAGGGTTTATTTGTTTCGAGCACAAGTATTGTGCGGTCATTCGACCTTTTCCCCCCACCTCGCCTCTGCTCTGAGAGAAAACACACTTCTTTAGAATACCTTAGTTTCTTGGCTGTATTGTTCTGTGGCTGTTGATATTTGAGGCTTTTGTTTTGTTTTGCTTTCCAGAACCTAATCATTGTTATTTTAGTTTGAAGCTTAGTTTAACTTTGTCCTTTGTTGCATCTTGTTACGGGTGGTTTTATGTTTTGTTATTCATGTCAGATTTTTAAAAAGATAGGCTTTAATATTACAGAATGTGGAATGTACGAATGCTCTTGATTGAAGGGGAGGGACAGGTTAATCCTTCTTTGACTTGAAGTACAGAACCCGTGTAGAGCCAGGACAGAGCCGCTCCAGGCACTTGAACTGACTTGGTCAAGGCTCACTGACCTCATCACAGCTTGGTGAATCTGACCTGGGAAACATACAATTTGGAATTAGAGTTTTACCTTTAATCTACTTCTCTATTTGGGGTACCTGGGTGGCTCAGTCAGTTGAGCTTCCAGCTTCGGCTCTGGTCATGATCTTGCGGTTTGTGGGTTCAAGGCCTGCGACAGACTCTGTGCTGACAGCTCAGAGCCTGGAGCCTGTTTCAGATTCTGTGTCTCCCTCTCTCTCTGCACCTCTCCGCCTCATGCTCTGTCCCTCTCTCTCTCAAAAATAAACTTTTAAAAAAGTTAATCTACTTTTATATTTAATTGTTCATTTTAACCCTTCCTTACCTTCATTTCCATTTATTTTTTAAAATTCTAGCAGCCTTTTTTTTTTAAATAAGGTTTATCTTCTTTACATTCATCCACCTTAAAGTGACAATATTTCCAAGATCTCAAATCACTGAGCTATTGAGGCTCTCAGAGCAGAAGGAGAAGAACCTAAAGTGGCAGTGGAGTGGACAGAAAGGAACCACTGTCATCTAAAGTGTCACTCTTTCTCCAGAGACCTGCCTAGTTAATATATGATATTTGCTGTTGGTCAGTAAACGAGTCATGAGACAATTAAGGGGTTCTACATTTGTCGACTTTCCAAAAAGTGAAGCTTACAAATTTGCCACTGAAAACTGCAGAAGTTTTAGAAAGAATTTAGCCGTTTGTAGATAGTTAACTTTCTGAGATCCAGCATATATTTTGATATCTCTCTGGAGGGAACTAAATTCAATTTAACATTTTCTGAATTGCCTAGCCTTCTCATCATGGATACACATAGTAGAATTTTTCTATAATGTAATGATATGTTAGGGGCCTATTTGGTGGTATGCACAGCTTTTACTCCTTTTGTTGAAAGGTCACACAATCACTATGCTTTTCTTTAACTGTATTATTTTTATAGGACTTTTTTTTTCCTCCTGTGTCCAGCACCCATATGGAAGTGTGACTATGGGTGTGGACAGTTTGCATTCTTCTCACAACTCCCTGCAACCTCATCCATGTCTTTATAATTACTATTTCTTTTATGCTGTGCACAAGAAATCCGGAAAAGAAAAGTTTATAAAAAATCATGGAAGGAATGAGAAGCAATAACTTTATTTGAGGGCCCAGGAGATTCTCTTATGAGGAAAGTGCACAGGCCAAAGCACATAGACATGGTGACATCTATTTTAGGTGCTCAGGAGACTTCTGGTTTGTGTCCAAGTCCTTAGTTGTGTTCCATGGTAGGAGTTGCCATGGAAGAGAGGCTCTGGGCTAAGTAAGGCATTACTGCATCAGATACAGAAAGTGTTGCTTTTTCTCCTTTCTATAAAGTTACTGGAGCTGTGTGTCAAGGAATCAGTGACTAACCAAATCTCATGGGGCAGACTTAATATTTATCAAGTACTAAGTATTTTATTTTAGTTCCATTTACACATTTGCTATTCACATGCATGCGTGGCTGGGAAATAGCATCATAATGCTTTGTAGGAAAGAGTTAGGGAAAAGGAAAACTATTTCTCATCTAGTCTCTGCCATTCTTTCTGTGTCATTACGCTTTAAGGAAAAATATGTCTTTTTCAACTGTGTCAATAATGTCTTGATTTCTTTAACTGTATCCTCACTTAGCTGCAACTTCTTTTAAGTTGAAAATACAATAAAGTGTTGCATTTAGTAGCAGAATATACAATTTCCTGTCTTTCAATATTTTTTTGTGTTGTGCCTTTCAATGCAAAATGAATCACTGGTTTCTCAGTGATCCTGATAATTAATCCCACTCTACCCGTGACAAAAATTAAAACTGGGTATACTAGAGAGATACATGAAGATATAAACTGAGTCCAGACCGATTCTAAATTCCAAATTTAATTAGTCAATTGCTAATGGCTTAACTATACAGCTTATTTAGAATTATGTGTGAGGCCTTTTGTGTTAGAGGCCTTTTTTGCTTAAGCTCTTTTTTTCTTTTTTTTTTAATGAATATGTATATTTTTTAATATTTACTTATGTTTGAGGGAGAGCATGAGCAGGGGAGAGGCAGAAAGAGAGGGAGACAGAGGATCCAAAGCAGGCTCCACACTGACAACAGTAAGCCCGATGCCAGGCTTGAACCCATGAATGTGAGATCATGACCTGATCCAAAGCCAGGCACTCAACTGACTGAGCTGCCCAGGGACTCCTTTGCTTAAGCTCTTCTTAAAATACAAGTTTCATATAGTCAGTGTAGAAATTGTTACTGGGTGTTAAAGTATCTAGTGCTGTATAGACAAACTCTTTCTGTTTGAAACAATGAATTAAGGGACTGCCTTTTGTTTAGTGTGAATTTAGGGTCCACGTAAATTTAGAAACACTGCCTAAAAGCTAGAGTTTTTGTTTTTGTTTATTTTACTCCTTCATTCCTTCAGTTAAATGGCATGGGTTATTTTTTTAATATTTATTTATTGTGAGAGAGAGAGAGAAAGAGAAGAGAGAGGGTGTGAGAGAGGGAGAAAGAGAGAAGGGAAAGGATCCCTCCCAAGCAGACTTTGAGCCGTCAGCACAGAGCAATGGTATGGGTTCTTGTAAAATAAAATGTTACTCCAACTGAAACATAACTCTTTAAAATTGAAAATACACTATTTTAAGTCCATGCAATAAAGCTTTTAGTTTTTACTTGATTAAGGCTTTCAATGTAATCAAAATTTAATTTTCATGTGCTTACCTAATTAGGAAATCTACTATATGAAAGGATATGTATTTTACAATGAAAACTGTACTATCATAACTTAAAATTACTGAAAATTCAGCGCTGTTATGAGTGTACACTTATGAAGATTTCTATTTAGAAAGTGCTTTTTAAAGCTAGAAATAGAAGAACCCCCTGAAGCAAACTCACGCCTGTTCATGTTCACTGATGGTGTTTTATAAGGGTCTTTCTTGACACAGCCTTGTGAGACTGTTCCAGAAGCCTCAGAACACAGACCCTCCTGAATTAGAATTCGGTGAGCAAGTGCATGTTTCTGTCAAGTCCAATGCTGTAGGTTGTGAACAGGGGACAGAAGCTATCAATATTTCCTTAGTTGTTGAACAGAGAAAGAGATAATTGCTTTCTTTTCATAAAAATCAGAATTTAGTTCATTTTCAATTTAATCCCCCAGAAAAGATCCTCAAACTCACCCAGCTATGTTCTTATATGTTAACTTTTGTTTAATGTACTAAATTGGTACTTCTCCACAATTTGGGAAGTGATGTGGACAAAGACCAAGATTCTTTTCATTCATTTTAATTATGCAATAAATGTTTGTTGAATGAATATAAATTCCAATCCCTAAATGCAAAGGGCCTTAACAAAAAATAATACTAAAAGCATCATGTTTTACTTCATGTTTTATTATTGGAGTATTTGTTATTCAGTTTACTGTTGGGTTATACTAAAACATAAAAACTTCATTCAGTGATGCCAGTAATACATTATGAAATGACTATTAGCAAACAGCAATTTAGAACTCAAAATTACCAGGAAGAAAAGCATCAGGTGCCTATAGTCAATAATAATTTAAAAAGCAAAGTTGGGGCTACCTGAGTAGTGACTCAGTTGGTTGAGCCCCTGTCTCTTAATTTCAGCTGAGGTCATGATCTCATAGTTCATGCAATCAAGCTCCATGTCCCTGCTCTTAGCAGGCAGTCTGGTTGGTATTCTCTCTCTCCCTCTCTCTGTGCCCCTTCCCTGCTCTCTCTCTCCCTCACTCTCAAAATTAAATACACAAAATCTTAAAAAAAAAAAAAGCAGAGTTGGAAGACATGAAAATTTCAGCCCTTTTCCTCCACCCTTTGTTTATTTGGCTGAAGGTATTGTGGAATTTATAATACATTTGCTACAGGCACAGGCTGCTATTATTTATTTTATTAACATTTTTAATATATTACTATTATTGGGAAATAGCAAGATACTAGATGAACAAATAAATATGACTGAGCCTAAGACAGTTTTGCAAGCCAAATATTATTTTGGTGATCTTAAAATTTTAAAAGGTAATTTTTAAAGATTATGTAAGTTATAGAGCTCTAGGTAAACAGTGATATGTTTCCAAATCAACAAAAATAATAATAGTATTTCTAAGGAGCAATTTTTATTTTGCTTTAGCATCTTTCACCAACCTGCTTGCTCTTGAATGTGTTTAATTCCAAAGCTGTGTTCTGTGGGCCTTCTCTGCAGAACAGCGTAAATCCAGAGGGAAGACAGCTTCCATGTGCCCTCCAGTTCCATGCCTGAAAACATTATAAGCAGAATTGAATACAATGGAAAGGGCAACAACTTTCCTGCAAATCTGGGGTATAAAATGCCCCACATAAATGACAAGAAAGTTAACAATTATAATGATTACGAAAAAAGTGACAATATAAAAGAAATAAATTATTATCACCAATTCTACTCCCTAGAGGATTCATTCCTATTAGACTTCTTTCTGTATCTGTGCACATAATATAGTGTCAATATTTTATTTTGTTTTACTTTTACAAAATTGCTTAATACTGCAAATTTGGGTTCCACGTTTTTTCATAAAACATTTTATGGGGACTTTTTCCTATATTAGAACACTTTGGAAAAAAAATAACATACAACTGCATAATATTCTGTTCTATTCTATGGCAATTCCAAAAGTAACAGAATTCATCCCTCATTGTTGGAGACCTGCATTGTTTCAGTATGTTCTGTCATACACAAAGTAAGGATAAGCATTCATTTACATGTGATTTTTGTTCATTGGATTATTTTAGAATTATGACTTAAAACTTTGCAAATCTAAATCCCTCTTTTTGCAGCATAGGAAAACTAAGTCCAGAAATATTATTCATCTAGAACCAAGGCCTCCAACTTTTAGTTTAACCTCTATATTCATCCAGAAGTAATGACTGGATGATAAATTTATTCTGGGGCAAAAAGTAAAAGCATAATTTCCTTCTGTCTGAGTAAGAGGTCAACCATGTACCCTATTCTCTGAAAATCTCCAGGGAACAGAAGGGTTCTCATACTAAAGAAAGAACTCAAGATTCCATGCCAGAAGTCTTTATTACACAAGGGGTGATAAATATATAATAGCTATGGGAACATTTTTAAATAGCTGTCACTTTGTTAATGAGTATTTGCTAAAGCATTTCCTGGGCTACTAGTGTTTATGGAACTTTTAAACAAAATATTTATAAAGATGAAACTGGGACTTGCTTCATAAAGTATGTCCTTTTACTTGCACCTTTGCTTTTTCTCAGTGCACAACCAATATTCAGGCTTCTGCTACACTAAACAAACAAACAAACACTCAACTTTCTCAACGAAGTTCTCTCTTCTGATGCCAAGAAAAAATTTGTGTGTGTGTTTTTTTTTTCTGTTTTTGTTTTCTCACCTCCCTCTGACTATAAAATTCTTTGAAGTTTGCCATTTATTTCTACCACAATACTCAGATTACCTCTCAGAGGTTGCTAATGATGGCTAAATTGACTGCTAAATCTAGAGCTTTCATCCGCTGCTCACCTCTGCTCTTTCTGCCATTGATAATGTTTACTGCCATGCTCTTCTTGAAATATTTCTATCTTTTAATGTTAGGGATCTTGTCCTAGCCTATGTCTGCATGCTTCTTTTCTTCATTCTCTTTAGAGGGCTCCTGTATTCTTCCTTGCTCTGTGTCTCTGTTTGTTTTATTTCCCACTACTGTATACATTCTTCCTCATCCAGTCCCATGGCTTTGACTTAAAGTCCAATCTAGAGATCTGGTCTGCAAGACCTCTTGTAGCCCACAGTTAGTACAAGTTATAATCAGGTTTCCTTTCTCTTTATGTACAACACTTGTATTAGGATCTTTGGCTAGGCAGGTAAGTGGGCTAGATTTTGGTCCCAGATTGACTGCACAGCCTTCTGTAGTTGCCCTGCTAGTCAGAGCTCCCCATACAAGGCTGCTTCAGGCATTCTAGTGCTGCAAACTGTATCACTCCCTCACTCCAACCAGCCCTTCATCCTTTACCTCCTTCCCCACTTCCTATGGAGCCAAGTGACAGTTACTATAGAATTTTAAAACTATATTCTTCACATTCTTTTTCATTCCCAAAACTATTACCTTGCTCAGAATTGAATGATCTCTTCTTAACCCATTGTCTCCTTACTGGTGCCCCTCTCTCCAATCCTTTGCCACTCCAGAGAGCTATATTTTAAAGAAATAGATATATAGTACATATTAATATATGTAGTGTATATATAGTGTATATATTTACCCCCAAATTTTCAGCGAATCCTTAGTAAATAGTTAAAAGCAGGGACTGTGGAGTTAAATTATAGGATTTGAGGGTCAGCTCTGGCACATTTTACATATATCATCCTCTGCAAGTTACTTACTATTTCTAAGCCTCCATTTTCTCACAAAAAATGAGAAATAATAAGTATAATAAGTAATATTTATTATAAGTATTAAAGATAAGTAATAAGTATACCAATAATGGTTAATGTGTATCAAAGCCATATATGCAAAGACCATAGTATTCTGTGCACACCCCATGCATTCCTTCATCCAGCATTCAAAAGAGTACATTTTATTACATTTATACTAAACATTCTTTTAAAAAATGCAATCCAGTTAAAGAGACTGGTTTATTCTTAATGAGTTCAATTTGGGTTTTTTTTTAAGAAATTTACTCTAAGGCTTAACCTAGACCTTAGCCCAATTGCAAATGATGTCAAACTAAAGTAATTGGGTGTTTTATTTTATTTTGAGAAAAAGGCATCTTCTAGCTCATTCTTTTCTTTTAAGAAAGGGGAGCAATAAAAGGAAAACAAATTGTTTTTTGTTTTTTTTGTTAATAACTACAAACTACATGCCACGAATAAACACTTTTCTTTGTTCAACATTTCTATCTGATTTTCTTTGTTTATTCTTTGTGACTCAAACTTACAGTCACCAAACAAGTGGAGAAGTCAGGAATCTCTCCCAGATTTTTGACAACAGGCTCTCTGCCTCATTTTTAGATTGCTTCTCTTTCTGTGAATTTAAGAATCCACGCAATGACACAGTCAAATTTAAATGGGAATACTCTAGAGTAATGACTAAGGGGTTTCAGATGTATTCCAGGAATATTATTTCACCATAATTTTATCCTAGAGTAATGGGTTGATTTTGTTTTTCCAAATCAACACGTGACTTCTACTTTGAGTAGATATGCTGACCATTTGCCCTTGTATGCAGTACCAGTTTATTGAAAGCTATTACTGGTTTCTTCTCTAGCGCTTTCCCCCAGAGACTGAGTTGTTTGTGTCAGAGGACTTTGGGTCTTTTTTAGCATCAAAGCTTCTGTGGTTTCTTTCATTTCCTTAACCTACTCATTAATTACCTATGAATGGAAGTTGCCTAAGTCATATAATTTGGAAGTTGAGTGGGGTCTTGAGGATCTGATAATTAAGCCCTCACATATTTCACCTGACCAAAGCAGGCCGAACTAGGTGAAGAGCCTTATCAATGATCAAAGAGCAAGTCTAGAGGGTGTTTCTTCTCTCTAAACATGTACATCTTGTTATATGGGCAGCTTCTTGGAATAATAAATGCATTAAATAGTTTCAAAATCACAACGGAAATAAAACTGAGTCTTCTCTTTCCTTCTCCCTTCATCTCCCGGTGTCAGCAGGAATAGCTGGATGCCAGTGCGGAGAGTAGAGATCCACCCTCTCTTTCACTCACAGGAGCTGTTGTTTGGTGGAGAAAGCCTTCCAAACGCTGTTTACTTGACTTTAAACTTCCTCAGCTCTTGAAATGGGAATTACTGACAGACTTCATAAATAATGAAATATTTATGAATCCTCCCAAAAGCGCAACTCCCAGTGCACCACAGTTTTCTCTGAAGTAAATCTCTGTAACAGAGATATATTGGTACATTTCAGAAAAATACCAGTATTATAATGTGGCGGTTTTATAATATGTAATACCATATTTCTTCACTAGAAGTCCAAGGTGCTATCCATTGTGCAACAGAGCCACCTGATATTTCTTACACACACACACACACACACACACGCACGCACGCAGGCACACACACACACACACACACACACACACACACACAAATGCACAGATTGTGGAAACGGCTTGGGATAACTTCATTTTTAAGAGTGAATGTTTACCTGGGGCACCTAGGTGGCTCAGTCAGTTAAGTGTCTGACTTCATGATCTCACAGTTTGTGAGTTCGAGCCCCATTGGGCTCTGTGCTGATAGCTCAGAGCCTGGAGCCTGCTTCAGATTCTGTCTCCCTCTCTCTCTGCCCCTCCCCCACTCACACTCGGTCTCTCTCTCAACGATAAATAAACATTAAAAACATTTTAAAAGAGTGAATGTTTTCCTACCTACATGTAGATTTGTCACCATCTCTGCCACTTTTTCATATAAACACCTGGCTTCAGCGTTTTTCTGGTCTCTGGTTTGTATTATTTGCCACTCATGGTGGCCTTTCAGCCTAGAGTATTCCTCAGCCTCATCTTTTTTAAGATTATAACCTCTTCTGAGATGCCTTCCCTGACTGCATCCCTACTTTTACCACCCACAGTATGACTTCTATGGCTTTCACTACTTTGCCTTAGTTTAATTTCGTACTTACTCATTCATCTACTTTCCTAGCTCTGCTGCACTGTAAGCTCCAGGAGGTCAGGGACTTTGTCTTACAGATCTGTGTGACTGGCACTTAACGCATTGCCTGACACTAGATGGTGAATTTAGGGGCCTGATATGGCTCTAGTCTTGTTACAAAGGGACATACATCCTGTGTGAGGCACTCTCACATGAAGATATGTTAAAGGATTAGGCAGCCTCTTATGACACCAGACATCTGGTTAGTTGAATGGAAAGTATAAGGACACAGGCAAGAACAATGAACTTCTTTCTTTTTCCCTCTGGATACAATATTCCAGGTTTTTGCTCTACATAGATCTTATTTCATATTTACTTGATTTTATAATAAAGCAGATGGTCATTCAGGTGTTTGTTTTATTTTTTTAACCACCTTCACTCATTTCACCATTCAGGTGTTTTATTAAATTTTGTGTATCTTTCTTTTTCACAATTTGTCAGAGTTTCAGCAGTCCCTTTAGATGATGGAGGCTTAGACTGAGTGCTGAAATTCAAGAAACATTTTGATATTCACTCACAGTCTGTCCCCTTACACTTTTTAAAAATCTCATTTACTATATGATAAATATTCCTTCACAAAAAGGTTAATTGAGGGGGAAAAAGTGCTTTGGAGATTTTTGTTTGCAGCAGTATTTGAGTTTCAAAAAGTTAGCTCCATAAATGCTCAGGATCCAAACCTTAAATGATAACAACAACAACAACAACAAAATAAAACCGATCTCTTTATCCCATCCCTAAAAACAGATAATGGTTCTCATGGCAAGAAGCCAAAGAGAAGAATCAGAGGGAAGCAAAGGGACTTTAGCTGCTTGAAGGATGGTGGGATTCTGGAGTAGGGGCTCCATGTTTTGCCACACTCTGTCCCACTGCCTGAACTGGGTACCTAGAAGACAGAACTGGAAACCTGGACCAGGTTGGGAGAATCTAAGAACAGAGGAATCCGTGAATCACTTCCTATATGTAGTACATGGAGGCTACAAAGCTCAAATCTTTTTTTAGTTCTGTTCTGCTTGGTACCAGGATATTCAAAATGGGTAGAGAGCAGACATGACCAAAACAACCCCCCAGCTCATCCCATGTCCTCAGTGCAGCCAAGAGAGGAAGAGAAGAAGCAGTGAGAGTCAAACCTGGAAAATCCAGGAGATAAGACAAGGGGGCTTAGTCCCAGCGTTTATAGATAGAAGTCCAGGAACAAACCAGGGGAGAAAAAGCATCTCAGAGATGCCTGTGGTGCAAAGGATGATGATAATAGACCAGATTCCCACTCTCCTCTATCTAAGATATAGAACCCCAGATGTCCCCAGCATCAGATGGCTCGCAGGAAAGTGGCAGCCCTGGATTAACTGAGATTACCTTTCAGCCACTAGACAGTATAAAAGGATAAGAAAGTTACATTTTATACACTTGACTTTGTAGACCAACATCTATTCCTTCCTTCTATATAAGTCATTTTTAACATAAACCAATTGTTTTTAGCTGCCTATTTTACCATAGAAAATGCTAGTATAGAAATAGTTAAAAGTCTTATCAAAAGTCTAAACTATACATATTTTTCTTCAAAGTTGGAGGAACATCAAGGCTAGAAAGACCAAGTGTAGGATTTATCCTGTTTGGGTCTTGAGCATTGAGGTGAGAAGGTTAGGGATGAAAAGAGGAATCTTATAGGAGAATCTCTACTCTAGACAGCTTAATAGAGCTTCATACTTTGGTCTGTATTTCATCCAAATTCTGATCTCTAAGGACCAGAAACATCTGTTATGTTTCTATTCGTTACCAATGTTATCTGAAGTGACACAGAGAAAATACTGAAATGTTGGTAAATTGCTCAGAAGGATTGTTGCCAGCCTAAAAGTGCCTTAAAAGTGAGCCTGTACTGTAATGAGTGATCTTTACCCAAGTTCTTAAAGCACAGCTAAGCTGCCCAACAAGTAACATCTGCTCCAAGTCTATGGGCTCCATAGATATCATGGACAGAAAGGGGGAAAAATCACTTACTGGCTTTCTGAGGGAATTGCAGTTTACTCAGAGTAAAGGCTAAATTTGGACTCACCAAGAACTTCCCTATGAAGATTTAAGTCCTGAGAAGTTCTTAACTCAACTTACTGATGTGAGAATTTTCCAAACTATGACCTATTTAGGTTTTCACTGGTCCTCTGGGACATCTATGGAATTTCTTGGCCAAAACTTGGCAACTGCCTGTGTATGGCCGTTTCCTATTACCCAGTGTGCAGACAGAGAGGGGATGGTATGCAGAAGTAGACTTGTATATATGGGTGGGGCGAGAGATTGTTACTCCCTGCAAATGCGAATGTAGGCTCTGAACAAAAATCTTTCCTGAAATGCCAGGCGTGGCATCCCACAGGCTTAACAACATTGGGGTGTAATTTGGAGAAGCAGCATCAGGGGTACCATGGTGTGGCAAATGCAAGCCAGACAGAAAGATAGATGTCAGGCAATTAAAGATTGTATACTAAACAGATCAAGCAGGCTTTTGTTTTCAGGGAAATTAGTCAGCAGATTGGCTGGAGTTCAGGGATGGGACTTTTCTTAAGAGTGAAATGGAAAACAAAATGTAGACTCATTGAACAGCTGGGTTTTAGACCCTAGATAGGAACTAAGACACCAAAATAGCAAAAACTCAGGTTACAGTAGGAGCACCCAAAACCTACTCCTAGAGAGTGTGGCGCAAGACTGAGCTAGCACAGAGAGCCAAATAGTAGTAAAGAGAAGCAAATTACAAGTATTAGTAATGAGAGAAAGCCAGATGCTCTGCAGGACAGTGCCCAGTCTGAACCTCTGATATGCATGGCAGGCTACCTACTGAAAGGTCTTAGGGGAGCTGAGGTTAGGGCCAGCCATTTCAGTTCATTCCCTATAGACACTGCTATTGGGGATGATGATGGAACCTCCCTGAGATGCAATGTTGAGGATTCTTCAAAATCACCTTGAAAAGTCCTATTAAACCATCAATGTGATATTTTCTCTTCTAAAGACATCTAGACTTGTACATCTCCTTGCTTTATGATCTAATTTAGAATGTTTCATTGCTTGTTTTCCAAAGTCCTGATTTTAAATATTCTTTTCTTCTTATCCTCTCTCAATAAAATCTGTGAATATTAGATATTTTTAGCAGGTACAAAAATTACCTTGAAGAACCTAACATGCAGATTTCTGGGCCTGTGCCCAGAGTGTCTGATTCAGGGAACCTGGTGTGGGGCCCTAGGATATTTTAACAAAAACCCCAGGTGATTATGATGCATGTTGTCCATGGACCGCACTTCAAGAAGTCGTACCTTTAAGTCACCCAAATGCCTTGGGAAATCTGACAATTCATTGGCAATATTACATCTTTCAGACCTCCTCTTACTTTCCATGTAGGAGTACAAATGATCCCTTATCACCCCACACCGTTTTTGGGTTATGAAAATTGTCCTTATAATAATATCTTGGGCCAAAACATTGAGAGTTTTAGAATATAGTTCCAAACTCAAGATAGATTGTGTTTTGGCTCTCTTTAATTTTATTGTATCTGCACTTTAAAGGGCAATTTATTTTCATTGAAATTTAGATCTATTCTGGGATATGAAAATGGCTCCAATTTATACCTGAAATATAAGATAATATCTCTTTACTCATCCCAGAGTGAATGATCTCTCTTTCTAGTTTATTAGAGAACCATTCATTCAACTGCAAGCATAAAGACAGCTGCAGACTCTTGGTAGAAATTAAAAAGGAATATTTGGGATATTTACAGTGTCTGTTTTAGAATTGGAAGCTGGGCAACAAGCAGTCATCACATATGGGAAAGATTTACGTTGCCTGAGTGGGATCAAGTTTGATGTAGCATAAATGGTATTTTCAAGAGTTCCAGTTCCCTAGATTTTCCATGGCCACAGTATATGCTCTTGTCTCTGCTGAGAAATATGCTGGGCTAGGGGAATAATGATTAAACATTCTTCCAGGCACTCTAGTCAGAGCCTTTTGTTTTCAGCCAAGTTTAGTGTGACTGTTTCACATATGATTTTGCTCTTCGTGAACTGGATTGGAGAAAATGAAAACCTGGTCTAAAAATAAACACCTCAAGCATTTAATCACTAATCAGTAAGCAATTTTTTATTCCTAAAGTCTATAAGAAACAAATAGCAGGTCTAGTGCTGCATATTAAGTTGAATGCTACTCAAAATTCTGTTGCATGTTTTCCCTTTGTAACCCAACAAAGAAATAAGGCATCATAGAAATGAAGGAGCTTCCTGAAACAGTGTATAAAGCCAACTGATTTAAAAAATTAAGCAAATAGAATAAGAACTAAATGTCCATATTTTGGGAATCTATGCAGTCTTCTTAAAATTTTGTTGATAGTGGCCTTATTTTTGGCTTTATAAATTCTCCTTCCATAACATTCATGGGTAGAATATTAAGGCATATTTGAGGGTAAAGATAGGAGGCAGTAATGTAAAATATTGCTTTTTCCCAAAAGTGGCTAGGATTTGATAGATGACCCCAGGAAAGAAATTATAGGTGCGAAAATACTGAGTCATGAATTGTGTTTACCAAATATTTCAGCTGTCTACTTTCCAGTCACTAACAGAATATACTACTCCTTTCTTTTAAAGTTGGGCATGACCATGTAACTTGCTTTGGCCAATGAAAAGTGAACAGAAGTGATATATCTCATTTCCAGGCAGAAATTACAGGTGCCACTGTCCAGATCATCATGTGCCCTTCCTACTGCTCTAGGATTGTGGAAGCACATAGTGGGATCCTTAAATGAGCAGAGGCCTCTGCTGACCTACAGTGGGAGTGGGGGGGGGGTCAGAAAAATATTATGTTATGGAATTAGTTGTTAGTGCAGCAACATTTAGCCTATCCTGACTAGTACAAATATAGACATGGAGGCACAAAACGCCTTAAGGGGGATTTACCAAGATAGAAGTTGTCAATAATGTATGATTGTACATTAGATCATTTAAGGGAACTTAGCTCTAGGCAGATGGAAATAACTGTATTTGTTCAATTGTAGAGTCAAGACTGAGTTCTAAGGAAATAATATATATATAATAAAATATATTTATGTTCATTGCATATATAATAGCAGTATATAACAAAACTGTCAATGATGACATTTGAACATTGAAAATGGGAGTGAATGGGATAGAGACTCTAATTTTCCTTTTAATAATTCAAACTTTTTAAATCAAATGATACTGAAGAAATTTTATATTTAAAAATACAAATATGGAAAAATTTAATATCATACTCCAATACAAATCTAAGACTTTAACAATTTTTGGATAAAACATGGTGATCAGGATTAAGAGAATTCAGGGGGCTTTGGATGGCTCAGTCAGTTAAGCATCCAACCTTGGCTCAGGTCATGATGTCACAGTTTGTGAGTTTGAGCCCCTCATCAGGCACCACACTTATGGTGCAGAGCCTCCTTTGGATTCTCTCTCTCTTTCTGTCTCCCCCTCAATAAATAAATAAACATTTTTAAAAGACTATATCTGACTACATTGAAAGATAAGTCATTAAGAACAAAACAAAACAAAAAACAAAAAAAAAAAGAGAGAAAGAATTCAGTATATTGGTCCTGAAGGGCCTCCTAAAATCAAGGACTTGGAAGGAAAATGGAGTATCATTTCTTACCTCTAGAAAAGCCAAAACACACATGGTCTACACATAGCATAGATTGCTTTAAGGAAACATTGCCCACTAATTTTATTTTTAAAAAATTCTAATGTAGTCTAAAGATGTTAAAGTATGTTCCAATTCTTTTGTTTTTTTTAATGTTTACTTTTTATATTTGAGAGACAGAGACCGTGAGTGAGGGAGGTGCAGAGAGAGAGGGAGACAGAAGATCCAAAATGGGCACCGGCACTGACAGTAGAGAAACCCACATGGGGCTCTAACTCGGGAACTGTGAGATCATGACCTGAGCCAAAGTCAGGCGACGCTCAAATGATAAGCCACCAACATCCCCCAGAATATGTTCCAATTCTTGATTCATTGTATACTCTCTTAAAATTCTCTTAGCTCTTTAAATTGTCTCCTAAAACTTGTTTGATCCCCCCAAAACTCTTTTTCCTTGAATTCCAGCCCATGGCCCCTCCTTTTCATTTTCCTCTTTTTTTATATCTTCTCTTCCTACTTCAAGCAGTTTCTCTTCTTGATTTTCCCAGTTTTCTCCACTCATTACCCAGACTCTGTAAACCCAAAGCCAGGAATGGAGCCAGGGAGACTCTAAATGCTCTTTGGAGTGAAAAAAGCCAAGAGCCAAAGACACAATGCTCTGTAACAATCAAGAAGAGATAACATGTGGGGTGCCTGGGTGGCTCCATTGGTTGTTGGACTCTTTGGCTCAGGTCATAATCCCAGGATCGTGGGATCAAGCCCTTCATCAGGCTCTGCATTGAATGTGGAGCCTGCCTAAGATTTCTCTCTCTTTCTCCTTCCTTCTGTCCCCTCCCCTGCTTGTGTGCTCTCTCTCTCTAAAATAAATAAAATTAAAAAAAAATTTTTAAGAGATAAAATGTGAAAAAATTATACATTTTCTTTTGTTTCCCTATATTTGACACAGTTATGAGATGTGAGCTTTCAAGGAACTAGCCTTTGCTTATCTGTCCCATTGGTTATATTCTCTGTATAGACAAACCTCTTTTTAAAAAAATAAATAAATATTGCAGTTTCCCCTTGGAGGTAGCTAGAACTAATTAAAGGATAAATCATATACTCTGACCCAGCCATCTATGGAGTACGCAGCTTAATGGCATTTTGAGGAATATTATGACAATCTAAGGATTATGTTCCAAAATCCTGTTCACTTAGGAGACGTTTCTGTTATGTCTTCTGTCCCAACATCATCCCTGTTTATCTTTATTTTCTGAGGAAATATCTGATCTCAAAGAGCTATTATATTTCCTGTTTCAGAAATCCAAGGTCATCAAGTTGATTTATTATAGTACAGTTTGAAGATCTGTCAGATCTCATTGTTATGCACCACTGAAGGACATCAACAAATTGCCTCCATCAACTAATATTTGGACTTGTTTGACTCCGTCATTATTTAATTAGGCTCAAAAATATCACATTAAGCAGAGAACTCACTGTTTTTTTAATGTATTAAAGAAATTCTTGTTGAAATAGAGGAATATATTTCCTGGCCCCGTAAATTAAAGACAGTAAGATAAATAGAGAGTTGACAGATATAAAAGAAGCAAAGTTAGTTCCCAGTTATGTAACACCAATAAATTTTTAAAGAATGAAATTCTGTATTAGTAAGAGGTCATAAATGTTGCAGCACACACCATTCACTGCCCTCTCTACTTACATGAACATCAAGTAGTACAGCATAGATGCACTTTAACTTTGTTACGTAATAAGTTTCATGCACTTATTTGAGTATAAAATATCTCTAAAATGTATATTTCAAGAAACTGCCAGCAATAATTCTAATGGCTGGTTTACAATAAGTTTCTATAATGGAAATCCTTCAGGAAGCAAAGTTGAGCATGTCCCCTAGATCTTAAGAGCATTTCTTCTTAGAGACAGACACACACTTTGATTTGGGCACGAGGCTTTAAAATGCTGGGGCTGTGAGGATCCTAAGCTTGCAAAACATAGCCCAGATAAATGAAAATGGGGTTAGCAGGAGTTCGAAACCTTAGTCCCCACAAAATAATCAAAAGATAAGATAGTCCTTCGTCATTTAGTTCTGTTTATGGTATCTGGCAAGCTCTTTTCCATCACATTCTATTTTGAAACAAGTTTTAAAATTTCAAATGATGACCCGGTTTGTATATACTCTTTTTTTATGATAAAATATGTGATAGAATGAGATTAGTCTATTTCCTGTCAGAAAAATACAATGCTCATGTTTATACTTTGAAAAGAAGAAATGTCCCTAAATATGTTTTCTTCAATATTAATCCATTACCCATGGTGCACTAGGTATTAGCCCAAGACATGCACACACAAGAAGCAATGCCTTCTCTGTAAGAATTTATAAGTCAGGGACGACTGGGTGGCTCAGTCAGTTGGACTTCTGCTCAGGTCATGATCTCACAGTCGGCAGGTTCGAGCCCCACATTGGGCTCTGTGCTGACAACTTGGAGCCTGGATCCTGATTTGGATTCTGTGTCTCCCCCTCTCTCTACCCATCCCCTACTCACTCTCTGTGTGTGTGTCTCTCTCTCTCAAAAATAAATCAGCATTAAAAAAATGTTTACACAAAAAATTATGAGCATGTACAGTAAAAGGAAAGGAATAGCAAAATGATAGACGTACAAATAAGAGATTTTGAAAGAAATTTGTTGAGGCTTCAGTTGAGAAGAAAATGTGATTTATTTAACAGGATGAGGTAATGACTAGAAAGAGGTACCGTATCACTCTTGCCATGTTCTCTAGGGAACAGTATTCCTTATGCTGAAGGGGAAAGGCATGTCAGTTTAATGAAATAACCTAAGTTTACTCCAGAGAGAAGGGATAAAACTGTATATTCTGGAAATTTGAGGGTAAAAATCATTCCTTGTTTTCTTTATTTGCAATACAAGTATCTATCTTCTATTACTATTTCCGTTGTTTTATAGTTGTTTGGGTCCACTGAAGGTAACTGTAAGTCTTTTATAATGCAATCTACATCTGTCAGCAGGCCATCAGAATTCCACTGAAATAATAAAATAGTGGAATGAAAAAGAGACTATATTGCACTAAAATTATTTTGTTGATATTTCTTTAAATGTTTATTTATTTGTTTTGAGAGAGAGCAAGTGCACACGCAGAAGCACGGAAATGTCAGAGAGAGAGGGAGAGAGGGAAAATCTCAAGCAGGTTCCATTCTGTCAGTGCAAAGCCTTACATGGGACTCCCATCCCACAAACTGTGAGATTATGACCCGAGCTGAAAGCAAGAGTCAGATGGTTAACTGACTAAGCTATACAAGTGCCCCACTGATATTCTCAATATTTTTTGGTAGCATTAGTTATGAAACTATTGGCGTAATCAGCAAAGTACAAATATAATTGTGGTGTATGATGATTTTAAAATGTGGGATCTTCAAAGGTTTTTTTTTGCAGATTCTTTAACTTAACCATTATCTTGACCATCTTAGAAAATTTAAATGTGATCATTTAAACGATTAACACTGAGCCTGTAACTGTATTTGATTCTGTGTTTCATCTCATCAGTGGGTTAGTGAAATGTTCTGCAATGATTAAAATAAAGATCTTCTCTCATGCACCTCCGTGGTTATCCCGCTCAAAGAGCATCCTGAGAGGTCTAAAGACTAGGGGGAAGGAACATCGCTTTCTTAGCCAAAGATCTTTTCATGGGTAGTACACATCATTCAGTTGCAAGGAAGCCCCACCAAGTATACAGAAGGGTGTCGCCTCTCACTGTCATATTTCTTCCATTCTGCATGACATTTTTCACACTTCAGCATTTTTGAAATTGGCATCTGTGTTGGAATTGAAGCATACATTGATACAGATACTCATACAAAGGAATTAATGTTACCTAGAAGCAAGAAAATATGGTAACAACCTAATAGCTTTTCTTCATCATTCTCTATCTTGGCTCTCTCTGTTTTCTATTCCCTTCCTCTTTTTCCATTGAATGCCAGCATGGCTCATTGAGACACCATGGATTATGGATTCCAACAAATTGGGTTTGAACTAGAGTCATGATTGTGTGTTATTTTGAGCCTTGCTTTTTTTCCATAGTAGATTAATAATGCCACTGTTAAAAGCCTGTTTTGGAATCTAATGAAGCAGCACATACAAAGTTTCTAGTAGAAAGAATACGTGTAGTAAATGATAGTTGGCTCTCTTTTCCAGTATTTTGGGGGCCCAACAGGCTCCAGTTGTCCTGTTGAAACTTCTTATTTTACTTTTCCATCTCCCTCATATAATCCTCCTTTTGCTGTTGTTAAGTTGGGTGGACTTCGATGAAAAAGAAAAACAGACAATACAGTAACAGAAGCAGAAACAAAGGTTCTTCTTCCATGTAGAGTGTGATATGAGTCTAAGTTAACACATTCTCAACTGAATAGAAAAGAAAACTGTATCCGGTTCTTTTGTTTCTAACTAATAAAGCTATGTTTTAAGCATCCAAGATTTCAGTTTAAATATCAAATTTAATCTTCTGTTGAAAATAGTTTAAAAATTGAGATAAGAATATATGGATTTTTTCTAAACATCTGTAAAACTCAGAGATATTAGTGGCATAACACAATAAAGTGATTTCTTAAAAATACATTAGCCACAAAAGCATCAAATCTATGTCATGTTCAAAACCCTGTCCTACCCCAGACTACAGTGGCCAGAACTTTAATCCAAATAATTTAGTCTTTTGGACCCTTATCTATTTTTAATGGAGATGACAGTCTATTAACTGTTGACTATATCATTGTCCTTGTCTCTTTTATAACAATCATAGAAACACAAGTTAGGTCTGAGACCCTTAAAGTTTGGCGACTTCCCCCACCCACTTTTTTTTTTTTTTTTTGCAACAGACACTGTAAGCTTGTGAAAACAAGTTTGACACTGCGTGCTTGGGTTTTAGTAACTATTTCTTTAGGTTTTGAAATACTTATTGATCTGACTTTAGTGGCAAATTCTACCTAGCATGTTTCTATTTGTTATCTTAGTTAATTGGAAATTTGTAAATTGGTAGCAATGATTATTCATTTCCAAATCACTGTCATCTTTCCTATATTTTTGCAGTTAGAATCTGAGATGAACTTATTTGTATGCTATTTTCTCACTCAGAAAGTGTCTCTTAGGGACTATCCAGACTTTGTTAATTTTGCATTTTTAATTTCGCTACACAACATGTATCTATTCCAAAAATAAGAGAGCTATTTTCAATTAATATAGCACGGTGGAAAAGAGAAGTTAACAACCAATTTCTATACATGCATAAGATAATAAAAACATAAAACCAAAAAGAAAAATAATTTCTAGTCTTTCTTTGGTTAAGGACCCTGAACTTACTGTATCTATATCTTATATTAAATCTGCTTTCACTGTTCACATATGTTCATCTTGGATAGTCTCTGGATCAATATAAGTGCACTAAACTACTTAATGGTTACTTGGTTACATTGATCCATCACCAGAGAGTGATCAGTGTCAGTTCCCTGAGAGAAGGGTTCTCCACTGCATGTGGTGAGGCATGCGGCAGGAAACTGGTCCTTAACACTAGAGCCCTGAGTCCAAGTTGTGAAGTCTATTCAAAGGTTTTAAAAAAATAATTTAAAGCTTATTCCAGAGTAACACTATAATATCATTCTTGTGAAGCTGACCAAAAAGTTGCTAGAACTGGAGTAAGTATTAATGAAGTTTGAATACTGTCTACTTTAAAAATATATTTATAGGGCTTTCTAAGATTATTTAGTCTTTATTAACCTTGTTATTAATTTTATGGATCTTATTTGTATCAGAGCTCTTCCAGTGCCAGTTATAAAACCCCAGCTATTGCCAACATCAGCAGAAAGTATAATTTATTAGATCACTAAGCAGACAAATCCAAGAGTAGCTCAGCCTTCAGGCATGGTGTATCAATCTGAGTCTAATCAAGAGAAAGAAACCATATAATAATTTGAATAGGGAATAATATAAAGAATTATTAACTATCATAGGGGATTTGAGTATCAAGTGATGGCTCAAGAATATAGGCATAGTAGATGTAAGGAGTAACCATGACCTCCAGGGGTGAGATTGAGCTCCCAAGGAAAAGTTCACCCCTAGACTGAGATCCAGACCTTGTTCGAGAGGGCATGGCCCTGGCTCACTGACTGTCTGAGCCATCCATGGGGCTATGCTGGCAGAACTTTATGGAAGTATTCAGGCTTTGGAACTTGCCTGAAATGCACCCTCTAGGATATAAGAAAATTCATGAAGAAGTAACTTACTCATCGGAGGCACTTTGCTACAAAAGGGCCCAAGGAAGTGCAGAGGGAAGCTGCTGGCCCCTGGATATTGGAGCCAGTACACACTGCAGATGCTTGATGCTGAGGAAGCCATCGTACACGGGAGGAGCTGGGTGCTAGAGAAGCTGCAGGTGCTGCTGGCACCTGAAGAGCCAACGCACAGGAACGAGGAAGTAAAACCCATTTTTTTGTGTGCGATGTTTCTCTGGTGCCCTCTACTGACAGTTTAACATGATGCCACTTGGCATAGGAAAAAATTTTAAAGGGACCATATCCATTTTCACAAAGCGGGCAAAAAGGATTAATTTAGAGCAAATGTGGCAAGATCTGAAGATTCAGATGATGACAGCAAGATCTGCTTTTTCTCTGTTTCTCAGTATTGCATTCCTCTGTGTTAGCTTCATTTTTAGCTGGCTGTCTCCATGTTGTAGTACAACCACGTCAGCAGCAAGAGTTTTACTTCTCGGTATTGTAACACATTATCCCATGTCGAGTTTTGTTGACTTTGACTCTGATTAGCCTGACTTTTGCTACATACCATCCCCAAATCAATGTGGCTGGGGATGTGATTCTCTTTAAACCTATCTGACATTATGCTTCCCTACCTTTCCCCTCATCAGAGTGCTATTATACTGGTCCAAGGTAGGTCGTGCTGGGTAGACCAAAATAACTTTGAATAAATAGGGTTACTTTGACTCAAAACTAAAACTGCAGAATTTATTTTATGCCTTAAAAAATGTACCTTACGGGACGCCTGGGTGGCTTAGTCGGTTAAGCGTCCGACTTTCGCTTAGGTCATGATCTCGCGGTTCGTGGGTTCGAGCCCCACGTCGGGCTCTGTGCTGACTGCCAGCTCAGAGCCTGGAGCCTGTTTCAGTCTGTGACTTCCTCTCTCTCTGACCCTCCCCTGCTCACGCTGTCTCTCTCTCTCTCTCCTAGAAATAAATAAAACATTAAAAATATTTAAAAATAAAATGCATCTTACGTCCTTTTGAGCTTCTTCATTTTTTAAAAGATTATTTTTACAAGGTTCTGGAGTGTGAATGAAATTTACACCACATAAGTTTACTCAAATCCCTTTAGTTTACCACTAAAGAAATAAACAATGTCAATGTTAAATTTTGAAACCAGGATTTCTGTTAAAATAGAATGAAAAAGTTATAAAGTATAACATTTTTTAAAAAGCTGAGAGGGCATATTGACATAACATTCTCTCAGCAGTAGCAGTATCTATGTGTCAATCTGATACAAGTCAACAATACAAAAGAATGAACTACTGATACATAGTATACAAAAATTAGGGTAGACCCTAAAGGCATTATGCTAAGTGAAAAAAAGCAATCTCAAAATGTTACCCACATCATGATTCCATCTTATATAACATTCTTAAAATGACAAAATTATAGTGATGAAGAACTGAGCTGTGACCTCTAGGAGCTGAGTTGTGGAGGGTGTGTGACAATAAAGCGGTAGCATCGAGGAGTTTCTTTGGAGCCATGAAACAGTCTGTATCCAGAGTAACAGTGGTTCCACAAATTGACACCTGTAATAAAACTTCATAGAACTTTATACTCTACTTCCCACCTAAAAAATGAGTGCATGTAAAAACTGGCAAAATACCACTAAGATCTATAGTTTAGTTAATAGTATTGTACAAATCTTAATTTTCTGATTTTGATCATTGTATTATGGTTTTCAAAGATGTTCTCTTTAGGGGAAGTTGGTTTTGTAACTTCTATGCAAGGGTAAAGTTATTTCAAAGTAATAGTTAAAAAGAGTAGTAAATTGAGGCTGGATTTCTGATAATGAATCAGGAAACGGAAAGTAAGTTTCCTTTCAATTTTCAGTTTCTTTATAGTGAAGAAAATTAATCATTAATAATTAGTTTGGATATTTAAGAAATAAAAAGCAAATTGGTTTTTCTTTCTTAACTATGGATTCTAAAAACCAAAGATATTTTAATAATAACTGGCAAAAAAAAAAAAGGGAAAACACACAATACAATCAGTTTCAAAAAATACATACAATTAAGGAAAAGGGAAACTGGGAATGAAGCCCGTGCTACCGGATTAGTACTGTGCTGGTGACTAATGACTGAGCTCCCACCAGCTCTTTGCCCTTGGGCAGGAGAACAGTTGCTCAGATGCGCACAGAAAGTAGGTCCCAAATGGTAAAATAGTAACATCTCAAACCATTGTGGGACAAAGATAGGAATCAGAAGGAAGAGGAGGAAGAGGAGGAGGGGAAAAACAAACAAACAAACAAAAACCTCAAACAGAAACTGACTTGAATGATGCAACAACTATCAGAATGTAAATTTTATTTATTGATGAAGCATCATCAAAATGCTGTAAATTATTGCTGCATAGCAATTGGAACAGGCTCTAGTGAAACAGTGTTTGTAACTATATGATCCTCTCAGTTCCTTTCAATGTTAGGAATTAAAAGAATTTTAATGTTTGCCTTATATATGATTCAAGAAAACTATAGCACAGACGGATTATTTCTTAGACATTCACAAGATGAACATTTCTAGTTCACTTATATTTTCAGTTGAAAATTTTCAGTAAGAGAAAAAGGCAATTCACATTAAGAAATTATTCAAATGAAGTATCCTTATTTCTTGTTAAATTAGAAATAATGCAAACTTCTAGAGAACATTAGGCTTGAAGATGAACATAAGTATGGATGAAATATGGAAGGTTGTATCTCAGTCATTGATGACCTGTCATTTTAAATTATCTACAGTTTTATAGGGTTTCGGTTTTTCTTTCCTTTTTTGTTCTTCAAGGACAGCAATTTTAAAATCCATAAAAATTACTAATTGGGTGATAAATTTGCTGATATATATATAATTTTGGTAACTATATTTTGAATTTGGTGTAATTTTACATTAAGTTAAAGCCTGACAAAGTTTTCAAGTCTAGCTATAATTAATTATATATTTCCCAAGGTTTTCCATATAATTAAAATACGATACCAGTCTTCTCTTCCACATGGCAGATGAGTTGCTCTGCTATGGGGATTTTGTTTCCAGGTAAAACCTGAAATATTTTTATAGTGTCTTCCTTGGAGTATGTGAAAGGATTGTGTCTTGTGAGATCTTCTAAATAAGATAAGAGTAACCAAAGAGTATCTTTGGGACTATTACTTTCTCTGTACTGTAGAAATTTCTTGAAAATTATATAACTGTTCCCTATAGATCAAATCATGTTGCTTACACAGTAGCTAGAAATGAGCCTTCTATCTCAAGGAGGAAGTATTTACCTTAGCAACATTAGCCAGATTCTGTGAAGCCATTTTTAAAGTATCCATGTATCACAGGTATATTCACTTTATCCAAGTTCAAGAGAATGATAAAAAAGACCAGAACTCCAACACCACTTTTACTTGAGCTGGTTTACTCTCAGCAGTAACATCATTATCTTTTCTTAATGAAATTAAGAGAAGCCAAATGACATTTGGAAGGTGACTTGGTGATCCTGGAATCTGAAGGATAGGCATTTAACATAACAAGTGTGTCATGATTAGACTAACCTGCTTCACAATAGGGGTAAACTTGGTGGTAGATTGAAATAAATGAAATCCCCTTTGTGGGCAAAGTTTGGATGATAATTGATAGCATTGGCTTCTTGGTTTACAAGGGTTTCCACCAGTTGCTACATATACCTAATCAAATTACTTAACCTCTCAGAACTGCATAATACCTTCTCTTAAAGGTGGTTGCAAAGACCAATGAATTTAACATTTGATACGTACTGTGTATGTAAACGGGTCTCAAAGAAGGTAGTTCCCTCCACATCCACTGCCTGTATTAATTTTAGAGGTAGAAAGAGTTTTGGGTTAAGAAATGACTTTTCAGGTACTCTTCTCCAACAACAGAAAAGAGTTCAACTTAAGAGTTCAACAGGCCAGAGAAATAGTCACACTTCATGACTATTGACATATATAAATGGTCAATAAAGAATAACAATAATTTAATATTAAATGGAAGGAGTTGAGACAGATAGATTTAAAATAGTTAATGTACAGTTTGAAAAATAATTTTTATAGCAAATCAAGGTAGTTTCAATAGGTAGCATATTGAAATGCAAAAGATCAGGGAATTCTAAGTGAGACTGACTTGCTTTGGAAGCAAAGCTCTTTAGCAAAGCTCATGGGAGTTATTTAACACCCATCAGTTTCTGTTTCCACATTGACAAAGCAATAATAATATTTAAAAATAATTGGTGAAGGTAAAAACAAATGATCTATTAAGGTGTGTAGATTGTGTGACACAGAGTGGGAACATGTAGTTCTTAGCACTATACTCTGTAGGCATATTCATGTAAGCTTCAAAATACCAGAATGATACATCTCGATCTGGTTTCTGTGCTTGACTGAGGCTTTTATGTGAGCACATGGGTAGTTACAGTTACCCCTTCTACTGGTTGAGCCTTCCATGAATACTAGAAAATACTAGAGCTATAGAGTGTGCTTCAAAATGGGCTTAACTGGGGGTATAGCTCAGTGGTAGAGCATTTGACTGCAAAATGGGCTTAACTGCTGGTGACATTTTCCTTAGTTAAAATAGAGCTTAATATATTTGCTGACATCGTGGATCCCTACCAGAGCCTCCTCCCATCACTGGGGTGAAGCAGAGGACGATCAGGAAATGCTCTCAGCAGACCACCAAGGAACTAGGATAATACAGATACGTACTCCTTAGGAAAGGTGTTATGATGCTCATGTTGTTAATCTCTTCTTCCTTTTCTCCTCGGTCCTACTCTCTTTTATCTTTTCCCCCTGCTTCTTCTTCTTCTCTTTGTGTTTGCATATTTCCGTTCTGTTTCACAGGCTTGAAGCTTAATTTGCCTCCACACCCTTTTAAATGTTGAGACATTATTGTTTTTCTAAAATTTATAGCCACAATATCCCTTCTGTCATTTACTCGGGTTGGTTATTTAAAAGGTAGTTCACACCTCTTTTCTGTGTAATTCACTATGCACCTTACCACAGGGCAGGGGTCATATAAAATGACTTTGAAAGTTGTGTGCCCTGGCTCTTTGCATATTTTATTAGAGTGAGAGGCTCCTAATGGTTTTGAAACATCCTCATTTATAATAAATTTAAGCACTCCATTTCCAATCCCAGCAAGAAATTGTTTTTATAAGTAGACAAATTCTTTAAATAGGATTTTATGGACTAGGACTATATATATTATTAGATTTAGGAAAATCTTTAAAGTTTTGTAGAGTTTATTATGATGAGCTTTATAATAACAAAGCTTGGTACGGAAGCAAGTGGAGATCTAGTTGTTTGGCCCCAATGACTTTGGTGCATAATTTAGTGTTTCTTCGCTGCAGCTCTTCCTCATCTTTACCAGACGTCTTATACAATGTTCTGTACTTCTATCAATAGTTGCAATAAATAAATATCTTATGTGAAATTAGATACAAAATTCTGTATAAAATGAGATTTTTATAAATCACTAAAAAACACATAATGATTTAGCTGAAAGGAGATTGTTTGTCTTCTCTTTAAGAGAACTAGGTGGGGTGCCTGGGTGGCTCAGTTGGTTAAGCGACCGACTTCGGCTCAGGTCATGATCTCACGGCTCTCGGGTTCTAGCCCCGCATTGGGCTTTGTGCCGACAGCTAGCTCAGAGCCTGGAGCCTGCTTTGGATTTTGTGTCTCCCTCTCTCTCTGCCCCTCCCTGCTCACACTGTCTCTCTCTCTCTCTCTCTCAGAAATAAATAAAACATTTAAAAAAATTTAAGACAGCTAGGTAATACTACCAACAATACCTAAACGAATTTGGCTTATTTAAAACACACACACACACACACACACACACACACACACACACACGGAGTAGTCAGCTCAGAAATACAAATCAAATTACTAGGCTAGAGAAAGATGTTTTTACTATTATGTATCATATCACAAATCAATGGATTTCTGAGAAACCTCAGTTAATTATTTTTTAAAGATACGGCATCTGTAAAATGGCTTTGTATTTTTCAAATTATTTTATTTAATTTTATTCTAATGAAATTTGTCTATTCTAGCCCTTTCTTAAGTGTTTTTCTTGCAGGCATTAGCAATAGACAGTGGTCTGAAATTGCCAAAGGACAAACAATATTCAAAAGTCCCTCTGTGCAAATTCTAGTTTAAAGATCCATAGAGCTTTGGAGGTGGAACAAGGTACCTGCCCTAGCTTTGGTTGTTTTGTGTGTATGTGTGTGTGTGTGTGTGTGTGTGTGTGTGTGTGTGTGTGTGTGAATCAGTGGCTCCTCGCCATTTCTTTTTCATTATAATAGGCTGCCATCTTCACTGCAGACACATTCTGACGAAATAAGAATAAAGGTGTGAGATAAAAGTTTATTTGAGTTGCAAGTTTATAACAAGCATGAATGCAAGTTGATTAGGGATCCTTCAGTAAGAATGATAAGGAGAGTCTCATAAAAATATACCATCATGATACTTTTGCATTTGAAACTGCCTGCTGGAATGCCTTCATTCCTTGCAAAGTGGATGACTTTGATGAAGGATCTAGCTGTTGTTCTTCCCCTCCACACCACCATCTCTTTTCCTTGCCTCCCTTTTAAAAACAGTAAAGGCAAAGGTGCTATTTAGGTCCTGTGAGAGTTCAGTGTGGGTGAAATGGAATAGCCCTTCAGAGCAGTCAGGATGATTATCCAGCCACTTTGACAAATTTGCCAACATCTGTTCCGGAGTCATTTTTACTGCACAAATCTGCCATTAACAAACAGTCAGGACTTTAATTAACTGAGAATACCAAGGAGTGAAACTCTGATAAAATGGCACCATCTGGAATAGAATGATGTAAAATTCTCTCCTCAGCTGTGTTGATAAGGGATTATATTAAAATGTGTCTTGATCACAAACGATTCCCCTGCTGTGTAGGGCTGGTTCCAAAGACTTTATGATTTGAAATACTTTACTCAGGTGTGCCAGCATTAAAATGTAAATTTTCTGAGCTTCAGATTTTTCTTTTGGCCTTGTGTTAATGCTCCATTAGCACTCATTAATTTTGCTTGCTCCACAAAGAGTCATGTTGATCAACTTTGAGCTTCCAGAAAGAGGTCAGCCAGAACCTAGCAGCATCCAAACCCTTGAGGGTTGTTCTTAACAAACTTGTTGGGAAATTTAATACACCGTCAGAATAATCACCATAGAAAAATTCACTTGTGCACGTAATCAGGGAATTTTGGATATGATTTCAGGGAGGCTTCATCGGCTCTCTGAAGGCCATTCATGCTATATCCACAGATCCCAGATTAAATACCTCTTCCTCAGACGCACTCCTATTGTCTATTATACAGGCAGCATTGCATCCATTTCATTCCAGCAGCTTACCTCATTTAACTGCTTCATTTGTCCAGACTTTAAGATTTCTCAGCAAGCATAAACTTTGGATTCAGAAATTAAACTTGTTCCAACTTGGTTTACTCTAATGGTTTCCAATTGAATATAGTTCACTACTGACTAGAAGTAGTGATGAATTAAATGGGTTGCAAGTCATCAGTAGCTTCCACTGATCTAAGGTGAGGAACAGGGAGTAGAGCTTGAAGTTGATTCTCAGAGAATGTGTGTCTGGGAGTCTCTGTCACATGCTTCTTAGCAAGGAAACAGTGTTTTCTGCCAATAAAGTTGAAGTTTACTGCAGCTTAGTTTATACAGCAGGGTCATTATTGAAACCATTTTGTATTTGGCAACAATGTTATGTAGCCTAAATTATACATTCTACTTCTCAGTACATTTGAGAGAAGGCTTTAGGGAACAGTCCTAACATGCCTGAAGCAAATGACATACTCAATTGTGTAACAATTGTTCTCTATGGAAGTGACTTTTTTTTTCCTAATTGGGCCTAGGTTAGGAGTTGAGGGGAAGGTTGCTACATAGCCCTTTGATATCTGACAAGACAAGTACAGAAATGGGAGTTAAGAAATAAAGATTTTTCACCAGGTCTTTCATTAAACTATGATTATTTTCATAAATTCATTTGGATAATCTCTAGTTCTAATTTTTCATCTGTAAAATGAAATACAATATGATTCCCGAATTAGGTAATTAAGAGAAGGCCAGTGACTGTCTCAAAATAGGTAGCTTTTGCGACATATTGGCTTTTCCCCAATCTGAATCATTTTTACATCAATCTGGATAAAGACCTCCATTTTTCAGGTGGTAGGGAAAAATCTAACAGAAGACCTATCTTACACAGTTTTAGAACAACTGTGTTTACCTTTTTAATCAAATCAAAGGCCCTTAGTTGTCAGAAAAATATCTCCAACTTATACTAGTGTCTTCAAGTTAGAGGGCCTTTTGTATTTTGTAAAATTGTAAAATATTTGTAAGAGTGAATGTTAACCTTCTTACTGATTCAGTGCCAATCAGTTCCATTGTTTTTCTAGTTATCTTAAACTCTGAAATCCAAGTCACCAGGTTATTGAAGAAATAAAAATTCAGTCTTAGCCATTATTGTTCCTCCTCGTATCATCTTTCCCACTCCCAAGCATGGGTCTGTGTTACAATTTCATGGACAGGACTCAGGTCTTTAACTCCTACCAGGCTGAAATGATCTATGAACAAACCACATCGTGTCCTGATGATCAATGATCCTGCTGCTTCCTTGCCAAGATCACTGGGGGTGTTTTGGGCCTTTGTCCAGCCTTGAAGCCCAGAGGTCTAGGGACTGGCTCAGTGCTGTGTCATGTCACTATTCTCCTCCAGCTTCTGTTCTCTCCCTGGGACATTTAAGCCTCAATATGCCAGTTACCTTTTCTGACCTTGAGGGCAGCAACTTTGGTCTCTAATCCACTATGCATTTTTCTTTATCTCTGTCTCTCATCACTACACACCCCCTCCTCCAAACAATTTTCCTGTCCATGGGACTTCAGAAACACAAACTTGATCTGTCTCTCTCTTTGGGAGTCAAAGAGTTTTTCCTTACTAACTAACTCTAACACCTATTTTTATTTACTTGTTAACAGTTTTACATAGTTGTTTCTTCTTGTAATGAAAGAGACTGGATGTTTCATCATTCTTATATTTGCCCCCCATTCCACAAATGTGCTTCTTATTTCGGTGTGATACTTTTGAAAAGATTATGTAGCAGGCATCAATATAAAGCAAGATCCTCAGTGTTAAGTAAGTCCTAGGGGTGGTGAATGGGCATTTTCAGACCTTAGCATTCTAATTCGGTGTCCTGCAAGCAGTGACTCTACTGCTGTGATCAGCACTGTTTACTTAGTTAGCTTACTTTCAACCACTTTAACCACTCTGCCATATTAACCTTTAGTCAATCCTTTAGTCATCCTTATTTCCTTGGATGCTACTTCAGTTGCTCAGGCAGAAGTTCCTGTTCCCATTTCTTCAGATAAAAAGGAATTATGCTGCTGGTTGCAGCATTTCATAGTCTATCCCAGGGAGAGGTCATCCGAAATCTAGATTTCTAGATATTCTACAGCATTTCCTCCTCTCCTTCTCCTCTCTGCCCATTTATAATATTTTGTTCCTAACTGTTGCCAGAAAGAAGGAAGATCAAGGTAAATCATCCTGACAGTGTGAACTATGAATCTAGAATTAAAGAAAATTGGCCCTGGGGAGGCAGCTCTTTCTTAGTCTTGTTTTGAGATTCTAAATTATGCTTTTCATTCCTATTCTGCAATCTAAATGTCCATATGTTAGTGATTTTCTGCTTTAATTATGAAAGAAAAAGAGCAAAAGGAATAGAAATTGAGTAATGCAAAAAATAAATGAATGTATGAATGAATGAATAAATAAATAAAGTTTTCTTTGGTGAACAAAGTTAAATGATTTTAAAGATTGATCTGTGAACAGAAAATAAGCTTTTTGTTATATATGAACTGGAGGTTATGCCTTCCTGGAAGTCATGGAGTGGATCACTGCAGAATCATTCATACAGTCTTTCCATCCTTTCATCATTTTTAAGGTTAGTAGCTATCATAACCCTTGGGTAGAAAATCTTTACCAACAGCACTCCTTTAAAATTTGGGGAAATGCCAGCCCTATGGTTAACAAGTCTAGGACAGAGAGCATTTTATTAATATAGTGACAAATAGGATCCAAGACAGATTTTTCAGTCATCACTATAAACATTTATTGACATATATCTAGCCATCAGTGTTAATGTCTTTTTTATTTTTATTTTTAATCAGCTGGTGCTCATCACAACAAGTGAACTCCTTAATCCCCATTACCTATTTCACCCATCCCCCTACCCACCTCCCCTCTGGTAACCATCAGTTTGTTTTCTATAGTTAAAGAGTCTGTTTCTTGGTTTGTCTTTCTCTGTTTTTTGCCCCCTTTCCTTGTTCATTTTGTTTCCTAAATTCCACATATGAGTGGAGTGAAATCATATAGTAGTCATCCTTCTCTGACTTATTTCACTCAGCATTATACCTTATAGCTCCATCCATGTCATTGCAAATGGCAAGTTTAATTCTCTTTTATGGCTGAATAATATTCCATTGTGTGTGTATATCTATCTATATTTATATCCATATTATCTATAGCCATATCTATCGCATCTTCTTTATTCATTTATCAGTCAACGGATACTTGGACTGTTTCTATATCTTGGCTATTGTAAATAATGTTGCTATAAATGTAGGGGTGCATGTGTCCATTTGAATTAGTGTGTTGGTATTCTTTGGGTAAATACTCAGCAGTACAATTGCTGGATTATAGGGCAGTTCTATTTTTAACTTTTGGAGGAAACTCCATAGTGTTTTCCACAGTGGCTATACCAGATTGCATTCCCACCAAAGTGCAAGAACGTTCCCTTTTCTCCCCATCCTCATCAATACTTGTTGTTTCTTGTGTTGTTGATTTTAGCCATTCTGAGAGGTGTGAGGTAATATCTCACTGTTGTTTTGATTTGCATTTCCCTGACGATGATGATGATGAGGGTCTTTCTATGTGTCTACAGGCTATTTATATATCTTTTTTGACAAAACGTCTGCTCATTTCTCCTGCCCATGTTTTAGTTGGATTGTTTTTTTGTGTGTTGGGTTTTATAACTTCTTTATGTATCTTGTATACTAACCCTTTATTGGATATGTCATTTGCAAATACTTTCTCCCATTCCATAGATTGCCTTTTGGTTTTGTTGGTTGTTTCCTTAGTTGTGCAGGAGGTTTTTGTCTTGATGATATCCCAATAGTTCATTTTTGCTGTTGTGTCCCTTGCCTCTGAGAACATACCTCAGAATCACTTTTGCTGTATCCCAGAGGTTTGGGACCAATTTGTTTTTCAGTTTTATTTGTTTCTATTTAGTTTTTAATTTCTTCTTTGATATTCTAGTGATCCATTCATTGATTAATAGCATGTTATTTAACCTCCACATATTTGTGATCTTTCCAGATTTTTTTCTTGTTCACTTCTAATTTCATAGCATTATGGTCCAAAAAAATGCATGGTATGATTTTTATCTTTTTCAAATTTGTTGAGGTTTGTTTTGTGACCTAATATGTGATCTATTCTGGAGAATGTTGCATATGCATTTGAAAAGAATGTGTATTCTGCTGTCTTAAGAAAGAATGTTTTGAATATATATGTTAAATCTATCTTATCTAATGTGTCATTCAAAGCCATTGTTTCCGTATTGATTTTCTGTGTTAGATGATCTGTATATTGATGTAAGTGGGGTGTTAAAGTCCCTTACTATTATTGTAATATTATTGATTAGTTTCTTAATGTTTGTTTTTTTTTTTAAAGCTTATTTATTTATTTTGCAAGAGAGAGTGTGTGAGAGAGAGGGAGAGAGAGAATCAGAGCATGGAGCCCAACGCAGGGCTCAGACTCATGAACTGTGAAATCATGACCTGAGCCAAAATCAAGAGTCAGATGCTTAATCGCCCGAGTCACCCATGCGCTCCAACTTTGTTTGTTATTAACTGTTTTATGTATTTGGGTGCATAAATATATACAATTGTTATATCTTCTTTTGGGATTGTCCCCTTTATTATTATATGATGTCCTTCTTTGTCTCTTGTTACAGTCTTTGTTTTAAAGTCTATTTTGGTTGATGGGGCAGCTGGGTGGCTCAGTTGGTTAAGTGACCAACTTCAGTAAGGTCATGATCTCACAGTTTGTGAGTTCAAGCCCTGCGTCAGGTTCTGTGCTGACAGCTCAGAGCCTGGAGCTGGTCTTCAGATTCTGTGTCTCCCTCTCTCTCTGCCTCTTCTCAACTCATACTCTGTCTCTCTCTCAAAGAAAAAATAAACATTAAAAATTTTTAAAAAGAAATAAAGTCTATTTTGATGGATCTAAGTATTGCTGCTCTGCCTTTTTTTGACATCCATTTGCATGATAAATGTTTCTCCATGCATTCACATTCAATCTACAGATGTCTTTAGCTATGAAATGAATCTCTTGTAGGCAGCATATACATGAGTCTTATTTTCTTATCCACTTTATTGCTGTATATCTTTTGATTGGAGCATTTAGTCCATTTACATTCAAAGTAATTATTGATAGATATGTATTTATTATCATATTGTTTCTTGTTTTGTGGTTGCTTTTGTAGTTTTTCCTATTCACCATGTTGAATACATCATGCCACTACTTTCTGGCTTGGAAAGCTGCTGCTGAAAAATTCACTGAGAGCTTCATAGGGTATCCTTTGTATACAACTGTCTTCTTTCGTCTTGCTGCTTTTAATATTTTGTCTTTATCATTATATTTTGTCATTTTAATTACAATATGTCTTGGTATGAATCTGTTTTTGTTGATTATATTGGGGACTCTCTGTGCCTCATGGATTTATTTCTCCAAATAAATTCTCTGCCCCCTTTCTCTCTTCTTCTGGGCCTCTGATAGTACAAATGTTATTACGTTTGATGGAGTCACTGAGTTCCCAAAGTCTGTTCTTGTTTTGCGTAGTTCTTTCTTCTCTCTTTTGTTCAGCCTGATTACTTCTCATTACTCTGTCTCCTAAGTCACTAGTTCATTCCACTGCTTCTTCCAGGCTACTGTTCATTCCATCAAACATGTTTCTCATTTCATTTATTGAACATTTTATCTCTACTATTTCATTCCTTATCTCTGTGTTAATGGTCTTACTGATGTCCTCCATTTTTTTTCTCAGGTCCAGGGAACATCCTTATGATCATTGTTTAAATTCTCCATCAGGCATGTTACTTTTATCTGTTTCAAAAGGTCTTGTTCTTTCCTTCATTTGGGATAAAATCCTCTGCCTTCTCATTTTGTCTAAGTCTCTGTGCCTCTTTCCCTGTGTCAGGAAAGTCGGCTACATCTCCTGTTCCTGAAGGCAATGGCTTTATGAAGAAGAGGTCATGCAGTGCCCTGTAGTGCATGTCCCCTGTTCCCCAGGGCCTGGTGCTCCAGGGAATGTCTCCAACGTGTGCTGTGTGTGCTCCGGTGTTGTGTCTTGGCTGCTTTATCCTTCAGGCCAGTCATCTTCAGAGGCTCTCTTTGCCTGTGTGGGTCCCTGGCCTGAATGTGGTACGTTTTAACTGGGTGTGCTCTTGTCTCCTTGTGAAATGAACCCTGTTGTCACGGCCACCAAAACTGAAGCCTTGCAAAACTTCACCATCAGGGGACAAAGAGTTGGCAGAGGTTTGGGCTGCTCTTCGGAAGGAGAGCGTTCAACACGCGGGGACTGAGGCAAGCATGACTAGGAAAAGCAGTTCCACTGGAGCACAGGGTGTGGCCACAGGTCTTGGTGTAAGCAACTTAGGTAGCAAATGTTGGTGCTGCACTGGTTCCTGGAGATGACCCCGTGTTTATGATAAGAGGCAAGGGAGGTAAATGGTGCCTGCCAGTTCCTTTGTTCCCAGAGAGTTCTCTCCATGAATGCTGCCTCTCTGGGACAAAATCCAAGATGAGCAACTAACCTCACTGTGTAACCCAGGTGGTCTTCAGATCATTGTTTCCACGCTGTCTGTCCTCATGCTGTTTGCCTTGCCTTCTCACCAAGAGCAGCCCCAATACCTACGGGCTCTATCCCAGCCAAGCTCTTTAAAACTCCAGGCTTTAAGCCTTGGTGATTCAAGAATTCGTGGAATTTGGGCCCTCTTGCTTTCCAAGCCAACTGCAGTGGGAATTCGTTTTACCCATGCGTTCCCCTGTGTGCCAGTCTGTCCCTTGCCCTTCTCAAGCTCTCTCTCCACTGCAGTGGCCATGATCTTCTTCTCTCCCAAGCCTTGTCTCCACACTTCCTACCTTCTTCAGCATGACTTCTTCTCTACCTATAGTTGTGGAGTTTGTTCTGCCAGTCTTCAGGTTGATTTCTGGGGCACGTAGGATGATTTGGTAGTTATCCAGCTGTATTAATGGGACAAGGTGAGCCTAGGGTGAGCCTACACCACCATCTTTATTCCTCCTCCCCATTATCAACATTATTAACATTTTCTGGATTTCTGTATTACATATTGAAAGGAGTTTAAATTCGAAAACAAAATGAGCCCTTCCATTTGAATAAATGTGAGAATGAAGATATTATATAAAATTAGAAAAAGAAACACTCATATCTAGCTACTTATATTGAGATTCATATATCAAGGTGTTCATGACATAGCCATTAAAGCATTATTCATGTGATTTATTAAATAAGTATTTTCAGTAAGACAGAGAAATGCTTTATTTTATTTAATGCTTAGTCACCTATAAAAAGTGACAATGCAACTGAATATATTTGTACAGGTAGAAGTTTATTTACCATTTTTTGCTGAAGAACCATTCCCCCATTTTCAAGTATAGAATCTACTGTGGGACCTCCAATGCTCAGTTCTAAATACCTTTTATTGTTGTGTAAAGTTTCTGGCTCACAGAACATCCTAGAGAGGCAGTTTTAGAAGATAAAAGAAGCTCTTAGCAGAATGGCAAGAATGGGACCCTTCAAACCAGAGGAGTGATAAGTGGTACAAGTGGGTTAGTTCTAGGGGGTGGGGGCGGGGGCAGATGACAAAGATAGACCACAAAGGGCAGGGAACATGTATGTCTAGCAATGGGATTTCTCTTTCTCTCATTTCTCTGTATTCAACTCCCAACATTGAAATATCAACTTGGGTCCCCCAAAGGTATTTTGAAAGTACATGGTATTTGGAGTTAAATCCTGATTCATCACCTGCTAGGTATGTAATTTGGGGCAAGCCACTTAAATTTTTGAGACTCAATTTTCCTCATCTGTAACATGAGGATTATAAAATGAGATAAAATGAATCTACCTCTCAGGGCTGTTGGGAAGATAATAAAAATGCACATAAAATCCTTGGAATACAACTAATGCTCAATAAATTGTAGACATTATTACTGAGATTTTCTTTGTAAAAATTTCAGCTTTGCCTTTCACATAAGTGAATTACTAACTCTGTTAGACAATATCTTCTTCATCGTTAATTTTCAGCACCAAATAACTCTATGACTTTGAGAAATGTCCTTAGCCTTTATATGATTCAATTTTTTTTTACAGATGAAATAACAGGAATAATATCCTGGGTAACAGTAGAGTTCTGTAAGACTGTGGTGCTAATAGCATGCTATCCACTTTATTCTTGAGCATAATTCAAGCAAAGTACAGTACAAAGTATGTTTCATAATGCAGCACAGACAGTCCTCCACACCATGGGCTCTGCAGGCAGATGACCTGCATTTCTGCTTACAGTCCCTCCACTTAACAGGGCTGAGTGATCTGTCAAGTCACTTTGCTCTTTTATGCCTCAGTTTCTTCCTTTTCTGGACTTCCTTTGCACAACTTAATTCTCCAATGGTACTATAGAGAACATCTTTTATCCTCAAACTTCTACTGCTTCACATTCTAGTGGTGCTCTACTTTCTTAATGTTATAAATAATCCTAATAAAAGTATTAAATTGTTTGACCACAAGCTGGCTAACCACCAGCATTTCATTCTCTCATCCCAATCAAACAGAAAAAAATGTTTCTAGAGTGTCATTTTAATTTAGTTATAGAGCTGTAAAATTATTATAGCAAATGTTTCCTGGAAATTTGAGGAATTATCACAAGAAATTGAATGTTATTAAAATTATTGACACAGAAAAGAGAGTATGAAGATCCCTTAATCAATACCTTCTCAGTATTTCCATATTCATGAAAGGTTTGGAACACTTGGCTTTCCATATTAACAGTCTGCTATAGTGAACAGGAAAAATACTATTTAATGAATACCTGTAACTTAATAAAAAGATAGAGATTTCAACTACATGGCCACTGGCATCTTTTCTAGTGCTGAGATCCTATGCTTTTTATGTCTTTTTTGAGAAATTTACTGCCTGTTAAACATGACAGCATCTGCAATGATCCCTAGAGATGTAACTAGTGTGGGTCAAAAGGCTTTGTCCCAAGATGCTGAGTTGCAAATGACATAAAATGTTTTTAATAAAAAAATTAAATGCTGCAAATTTTAAAGCTTTTCTTCCCATTAGCAGATATTTTTCCATCATTCCTCATCCTAAGGGTGGGTTTACCCCAGAACTTGAGATCTAGCAGCTGGTGAATATGGATGGAGACAGTCGGCAATGAACTGCCCAGCCCAGAGACTTGGTATGCAAGGAGGGCCCCTTATTACCTACCATCTCCACTGCCTCTTATATTCATGCCACTTCTAGGCTGGTTTCACTCTAAAATTTCATTTTCCTAACATTCAAGATCACAACAGGGGGTGATTGTTTGTATCATCAAAAGATCCTCAATTAGATGTCAACAGGTGTCCCTTTAAATACACCCCACCCCGCTTCTAATATTATTGAAACCGTAACATTCAAAACTTCCTTGAGAAAGTCAAACTTTTGTTGTATACGTCTTTTCATTATGGAGAAATAGGCCTCCGCTTTTAGCTTCCTTTCCTATTCTGCGTCTTCTTTCTCCTCAGTGACATCTTTTTGTTCCTTCTCTACAGCCAGTTAACAACATTTATTGATCCCCCGTTGTGGATAGAGATGTTTATTACCTTCACTATTGCCTGTGCCCATTTGTTCATTCCTAGTCTTGCCCTCTGTCTCAAGATGTTGCAATATCCCTCTTCACAACAGATTGTTTGCCTCATACAGATTCTTTTTTGTTGTTGTTTTAATGGGAAATGTCATGGGACTTGTGGAGGGAAGTAGTTATCAGAAGAAGTATTTTGAGAACCACTGGAGCCAGTTTGAACTGTGAAGCTGAGGAAGCTGTATTGAATGCTTATGAATTCAGTTTTTCAATGTCATTCCTTTATATTTTGCTTTATGAATATTGGAATGAATTGATGGTAATATGCCTTCATGTTATGTTATTATTTGTGCTCCCTAGCAGTAAAAACTATGGAGTTCCATTTTAAAATGAGAGATAATCAATATAACATCAAAGTTGCAAAATTTAGAGCAGATTAACATATAATGACAATACCTTAGATTCTCAGTTTACATGCCTTTTCAACTTTCGCTGTCTGGGTGGGAACTCATTTGACAGGTAAGGAAAGTGAGACTTAGGGAGGAGAAGTGATTTGCCCAGAGTTGCTCAGTTGATAAGTGGCAGATTTCACCACCAAAACTTAAAAAGGAAAATATATGGCTATGACTTAATTATTAAAAAGTAAAATGCTCAATTTATGTGGATTTGGTCTTGCTATTTCTCTAGTTCCTCAAGTGTTATTTTAGCAAGCAAACAAAGCAGTAGCAAGTGAATGAATCTTAGGCTGTGTTCAAATATTCTTGACAGGCCTCAAGACTTCTGTCTACACTGAAGAGCCAAGTCTGCCATTTAGTGAACAGGCTGATGTTTGTTTATTTTCTTTAAGCCTGAGTTCTCTGCCAACTGGCTCCTAGGTCAGAAAGATAAATGGATCACTAACAACAGTGCAAGTAGGGCCCATCATCTGCAATGCAATCTCACCCCCGGTACCGTCCTCACCTTAAAAGAAATTTATATTGACATTACAGAAGAGATCTCTCTAAATTATATACTAAAGCAAGATCACTTTTTAGAAGACAATAGATTTTCCTGGTCACACAAAGACTTTAGCTCACCATTCTACTTCTTGAAATAAGCACTTACCCCCAAATTATAGTGATGCTGTCATGAATGTATATCATGCTGTTTGTATTTGCACCATTATTTGAAGTTACATCATACCTGCCATTCCCTCTATCTCCTTTTTTAATATTTTAAAAATGGATGAGGCTAACTATTCTTTATTTTACATCCATTATAATAATGGACCATCTAGAATTTTTTTATGCGTGCTCATGAATATTTTTCATGCAAAAGTAATTGTGATAAAAGCTCTGGAGATTGAATTTTTCCAAGTACAGAGATTATAAACATGGTGAATTAGCTTTATCAAGAAATATTCTCAAACATGCTGATTTTCTGTCTTTCTTTCTCTCTGTCTTTCTCTCTGTCTTTCTCTCTCTCTCTCCCACTCTCTCCCTCCCTCTCTCTCTCTCTTTCTTTTTTTTCCTTCCTTCCTTTCTTCCCTCCCTTCTTCTACGTGGTAGTAATGGTCCTTGTAAAACATTAGAGAATGGAAAGATCAGGAATAAAATAAACTTAGTATAATCTCAGTATCTAGAGATAAAAACTATTAACACTGTAATATAATTTTTCAGGTTTTTCTATATTATTAAATATATATTACAAAATTCAGATAACATTATATATGCTATTTTCAAATATCCTTTACTCATTAAAATGTACCATAAAGCATTTAAGACTTCCTAAATAATGGTCTGAGTTTCAGTTATTATTCTACCATGGCATATCTTGAGAAAGAAGAACAAAGCTGGAGGTATCATGATTCCAGATTTCAAGATCTACTACAAAGCTGTAGTAATCAAAACAGAATGGTACTGGCACAAGAATAAAAACAGATCAATAGGATAGAATAGGGACTCCAGAAATAAATCCTTGTTTATATGGTCAATTAATCTGTAACAAAGGAAGTAAGAATATACAGTGGGAAAAAAGATAGTCTTTTCAATAAATGTTGTTGGGAAAAATAGATGTCTCTATGCAAATAATAAAATTGGACCACTTTCTTATGCCATACTCAAAATTAAACTGAAAATAGATTAAAGACCTAAATATAAGACTGAAAACCATAAAACTTCTAAAAGAAAACATGGACAGTAAACTCTTGGATGTCAATCTCAGCAACATTTTTTTTGGATCTGTCTTCTCAGGCAAGGGAAACAAAAGCAAAAATAAACAATTGGGACTACATCAAAATAAAAAGCTTCTGCACATCGAAGGACACCATCAACACCACCACCACCACCAACAGCAAAAAAACAACCTACTGAATAGGAGGAGATATTTGCAAATGTCATACCCAAAAGGGGCTAATATCCAAAATATACAAAGAACTCAAATAACTCAACAACAAAAAACGAAACAGTCTGATTAAAAAGTGGGCAGAGGACCTAAATAGACATTTTTTTCCCAAAGAAGACCTACTGATGGCCAACAGACATGAAAAGATGCTCAGTATCCCTAATCATAAGGAGATTACAAAACAGCACCATAACGAGATATCATCTCCTACCTCTCAGAATGGCTAGAAAAAAGACAAGAAATAATATGTATTGGCAAGGCAGTGAAGAAAGTGGAACCTTGTACATTGTTGATGACAATGCAAAATGCTATAGCCACTATGGAAATGTGTATGGGTGTTCCCCCAAAATTAAAAATAGGACTAGCATATGATCCAGCAATTTTGCTTCTGGGTTTTTATCTGAAGAAAATGAGAATACTAATCCCAAGGACATGTACTCTCCTATGTTCATTGCAACATTGTAAAAGCCAAAATTTGGAAGCAACTTGTGTCCACAATTAGATGAATGAATGGATAAAGATGTTAACACACATACACACACAGACACACACACATAGACACACAGACACACACAGGAATATTAGATAGACATGAAAAATATTATGTAGCCATTTGGAATAACATGGATGTATCCCAGAGGGAATAATGCTAAGTGAAATAAGTCAGACAGAGAAAAACAAATGCGATAGGATTCTACTTATATGTGGAATCTAAAAAACAAAACAAATAAGCAGAAACAGACTCACGAATACAAACTGGTGGTTGCCAGACGGCCAGGAGTTGGGGGACTGGGCAAACTAGGTGAAGGAGATTAAAAGACTTCCAGTGGGGGTGCCTGGGAGGCTAGGTCAGTTAAGCATCTTACTTTGGCTCAGGTCATGATCTCATAGTCTGTGGGTTCCAGTCTGGCGTCAGACTTGGTGCTGACAGCTCAGAGTCTGGAGCCTGCTTTGGGTCCTATGTCTCCCTCTCTCTCTGCCCTCCTCCACTCGTGCTCGATCTATGTCTCAAAAATAAATAAATATTTTTTAAAAATTTAAAAAGATGTATAGAGTTTAAAATATAAGACTTCCAGGGGTGCCTCAGTGGAGTAAGTGTCCGACTTCGGCTCAGGTCATGATCTCACAGTTCATGAGTTTGAGCCCCATGTCAGGCTCTGTGCTGACAGCTCAGACTCTGCTTCGGATTATGTGTCTCCCTGTCTCTCTCCCCCCCCCTCTTGTGCACTGTCTCTCTCTGTCTCTCAAAAATAAATAATGTAAAAATAATTTAAAAAATAAAAATAAAACACTTCCAGTTATAAAATATAATAAGTCATGGGAACATAAAACAGGGCATGGGGAATGTAGAAATAACAATGTAATAACTAAACAAATGATAGTAACTATGAGCACTCAAGAATTCCTTCCCCTGTGTTCACAAAGGGATAATTTCCAGGGTTTTTCTCCCTTTATGCATTCTCCTAGGTATTTCTTCTTCAAAAACTTCTTGAGTGTATTTAGGAAAGCCTTCAGCAAAATCAGGACAGTGATTCTTCACATCTTAGAGTAAAGCATTAATAGGTACATCTTTTTGCATCCAGAAGAAAGTTCTTAGACCAAGAAAGTGAGGAGGCAATGTGGTTTTATTGCCTGCTGTGGAATTACATTCAGGCAAACAATAGCTGTGGTGCTTGAAAAACAAAATACCTTAATGGGACAAATTTATAATTTGAAGAAAGTACCCAAAACTGTTTTCATCTGTATTATTTCTGACTTAAGAGATAATTGAAAGCTTGCTGCAATAGTTTCTCTTTCTTTTTTTAAAAATAATTTTGACTGGCTGTTCATCCTGTTTTTCATTCAGAAGTAAAATGGGTTCGGGAATGAGAGAAAGCAGCCTTTTTACTTTGCCAAATGTTATATTTGTCATTAACAGCTTCCCAATAGATTCACTCTCTTTGTTTCACTTCCTCTTTAGTTAAATATGATTCCATGAGAACAAGGGGCTTGTAGTGAGTGCCAACGTGTATATTGTAAGCAAAAGAAGCAAGGAAATAAACAAGTAACTGGAGGTCCCTGGCCGCTTTCATGTGGGTTGATTGGTTGTGTAGGATGCTGTGTTTTAGTTTTTTCATTCAGAATTTAACTTGAAAAATTGATATTAAAGTACCTGCATTTGTTATTTTCCCCCTATTATTTATTTTGATTCATCACTAACTTAATCAGTGGTCCAGTTATACTTTTCTCTTTAATAAAAATATCTGAGACAAACTGATTCTACCTGCAAGACTGCCACACAGATCCTTTTTTTCTAAGACTAGATTTGGGAAGAAGGAGTAGGCTAGGTTTTGAAGGCATTTTGGATGGTGCACTTTTGCAGATGGCAATGTTAAAAAGCGGAGGCAAGGTATAATTCGACACTGGCGTTCTCGGAAAAGATTTTGAAAATCTACAAAAGGGAGAGATCGAAGTCAGGAATACAGGGTATGATATGAATTGCCTGCATATACAGCATCAGCTGGGAATGACACTTAAAAAGGGAACAGCCAAGGGGCACCTGGGTGGCTCAGTCAGTTGAGCAACCGACTTTGGCTCAGGTCAGGATCTCGGGGTTTGTCAGTTTGAGCCCTGTGTCAGACTCTGCACTGACAGCTCAGAGCCTAGAGCCTGCTTTCGACTCTATGTCTCCCTCTCTCTCTGCCCTGCCCCGTTCGCACTGTGACTCTCTCTCTCTCTCTCTCAAAATTAAACAAATATTTAAAAAATTATTTAAAAAAGTTGGGGACAGCTGAAACAGATACCATGTAGGGCTGCAGTTCAGTCCCTGCCTCTGCTTTCCAATAAAATAGGTAGAAAGAATCTGGCGTTTTATCAACATCCTCAGATCCAGGGGACTGAAAATTACGACTCCTCTACTGTAGTCCAAACTACAGTAAGAAAAAAATGTCTTTCCTGCTAATTTAATGGTGAGACATTACCTTGCTTTTGTGTGGGCATTCCTAAGGGTTGGTAATTTAAGCAAATTAAAATATAATAATGTATTGAAGAGGAGGTTGGAAAACAGAGAACTATTCTGCTACAGAGAAGGACCTCTGAATCTGCTTCATCAAGCTGAAGACAGGCAGGATCAAATTATTAAAAAAAAATTGTTGGCACATATTAATTTTTTCCCTGTATCCTACAACTGTATTACTTAAAAAATCAGAATGTTTTTCTAAGAAATGTCTGCACACTTACTAAAGTTAACTTGCCTAATAAATAACCTTAAGAGGTTTCCTTGACAATTTGCATTCTTGCCTTCCCTACCCCCCACTTTTTAAAAACCAAATTTTATTTCCCTTCTCTTTCTCAGAAAGTTATAACTAAACAAATTTTCTCTGAATATAGGACTCTAGGCCATGCTGACCTCGACGGTAATTCGAGCTCCACCGCTCACCAGTAACAATGAGCAGGCTGTTTCATTTCATCTGTGAAATGGGAATAATAATGAAAACCATGTAGGATTCCTGTGAGGATTAACTGAGATAATATCCGCGAAGCTCCCAGCCCTGTGCATCTCACCAGACAGGCACTCAGGTTGTTAATTCCTTTCCGGTTCCCCCTTAGTCTTCTTCTTTTTTTTTTTTTTTGTTTATTTAGTTTTGAAAGAAAGAGAGTGTGAGCAGGGGAGGTGCAGAAAGAGAGGGAGACACAGAATACCAAGCTCTGAGCTGTCAGCACAGAGCGTGACTCGGGGCTCCCAGCACCGTGACGTCAAGACCTGAGCCAAAGTCTGACGCTTAATGACCTAGCCACACAGGCGCCCCTCGTCTCCCTGCTTAGTTCACCCCTCCCTAAAACCACCTAATTGCTAAATAATGCGTATGTAATTGTTGGAACACCAGCACGAAGGCCCAGAAGTGTTTGTTACTGAATTAAGTCAGCAGTGAATCTGGCATTGCACCCCAACCTTTCCCCTTCCTTCATCCCTTTGGGCAACCCCTCCCTCAAACGCTTGAGTACACCCGGGGAACCAGGTGAACTGTGAAACCAGCTGTCACGTGAGCCTTTTCTCTCAGGGTTTCAGCTGGTCTGGTTCTGCCTCAGAGACCAGACGGAGCTCATGTTGCTCACAATTAACGGGCTCTGGACATGTGGTCACTGCCATCAAGATCCGCCCCAAGGAGAACAGCAGTTCAATGAAATCTTGAACTCTATTTATAGACCACTTGAAACAAACACTTTCCTGTGAAGCCTAAGGAATCCTCCTTGAGAACACGAAAGTAATTCACTAGTCACGGCACTAACGGGCGATTGAAGGGAGGAAAATGCAGGAAGTCCCTGCTTTTCCAACCTTCTGCAATTTACAAAGCATTTGCTCCTGCTTTTTCTACCGTTTCACCCTGACACCCTCCCAGGAGGTAGACAAAGCAGACGCTAGAAACAAATCCCATTTTATAGATTAAAAAACTGATGCCTGGGAAGCTCAGGGAGTTGCTGAACATTCCTACAGCTGGTGAATGGTGGTGGTTAGAGAAGGAGGGGAGAGGAAAAGTGGTAAAGGGAGAATTATTTTCTCTTAATGCAATCAGCCTAAATTTCAGTAATTATTTACCTATAAGAAAAAATACACAGGCAAGATAAATGTTTCAAAATGTACTTGCAAGCTTAAAAATTGTTCCTTCTCCACTTCTAAAAGGAAAACCAAGGTATAAGAAATAAACATGCAGGGAGTCTCCAGAAAAAGCATTTATAAACATGTTTGTATCTGTCTGTAACATATACATACAGGATACTTGCATTTTAGGCAAGAAATTCCTTCTTGAAACCTCTCCAGATTAAAATGTGCATATGTCAAGACTAATCTTGAAAAAGATGATAGGAATTTTTACGAGAAGTTTCAATCTATCCCAATCAGCTCTGAATATATACATCTTTACTATCTTTTTAATATGGAAGAGTGTTTGCATAAGTCCAGTGTGTGCATAAAAAGTAAGATGTCACTAGTATGAATTAGTTTATGGACCAGAAATGAGTTTGCTCTATAAAGAGTTATTTTATTTTGATTTTGGCAAATACTTTTCTAAGACTCTTCTTTAAGCCTTGTTACCTGGAAAGGGTATACAAAAACTTTTTGGCTTGAGAAGTATGTCTGGACAGTTTAGAATAGCTACTAAAATCTGTGTGTGTGTGTGTGTGTGTGTGTGTTTGTGTGTGTGTGTGCGTGCGTGTATGCACAAGAGACAGAGAGAGAGAGAGATTGAGAGAGTGAGAGAAATTACAGTTTAAAGAGTACTGCTGGGTTCACAAATTGGCTCAGGGCCACTGGGGATTTTCAGCTTTACCACTTCTCTGCCTATTGTTGCAGCTCTGATTTATGGACTCCAGAATCTGTTGAAAGGCAAAGTGTCTGGAGTTTAGGGTCTTTCCTTGACAGTCCCTCCAGTTCCCGTATATTGTTTTTGCCCGTGTTCACCTTGTGGTGACCTTGCAGGACTGAGCATTTTTACCTGAGCTCAGTAGCCGGGGAGCCCACTAGTGCTGGGGAGAGGGCAGTGGTTTCCATTCCTGGGTGATGGAGTCATGGGAGAAACTGCAGCGAACCAGCGGAGAGTAGGACCGGAGCCGGGCTCCACTGTGCTTTAAGCGGCTCAGGACAGAGCAGCTGTTCTTGTCTCCCAGCCTGCAAGTGCTGCCTGCATTTGTCACTGACCACTGAAGTGTGTGTTTGTGCAAGGTGAGAGCTGGGTGCTTTCTCGTTAATTTGGAGACAAGTTGCCAGGTATTGTATTGTGTTTGATAATTTGGGGATATTTAGATCACCACAAAGCCAGGACCTAGACCGCGTGTGGTTTTATTTATACCCTTGTTTCTGTCATGATCCATGCAGCTCTCCAGTGTCCAAATTGAGGCAACGGATTGGACACAGTGCTGTTCTTACACTGAAATGTGATCAGTTTAGCGCCGTTTTCTTGGATTTTTTTTTCATTAATTGCTGTTGCCAAAGAACCTCGCTGTTCATATACAGCATTCCCGTGCTGATCTGAAAGCACATGAAAACTGTTTCAGACATAAATCTGAATTGCTAGTTTTTGTAGTTGTTGCTGTGGTGTTTTCTTTGCTTCCTCCACATTTTAGTGGTTGAAACTTTGCAGAGAGCAGGGTGCCTTGGGCTCTGATCTGGTGATAAAAGTAACATGGGCATTTCTGTGTTTTTGCTTGTCGAAATGAAAACTTCTGCTTGGCCGTTTGTGTGTGTGTGTGTGTGTGTGTGTGTGTGTGTGTGTGTGTGCGCGCGCTCGCGCATGCGCGCATGAGTGAACACACGTGTGATTAAAAAAACTACTTAAGAACCAAAAGAAACCCGAATAATACTTTGATATATTTTAATGTACTTATGATTAACTAAATCAGCTTATAAGTCTTTTGCTATCAGCATATTTGATTTTGGAACTTCACATTTTGAATACACAAGGGCAATACAACTATTGCATGAGGCCATGGAGTGTGTACTCACTAGGAGTACAAAGGAATCCAAAATATGGTCTGGGTAAGCTGACAGGCCTTAATTTTGTACTGGTTTTGTATGTTGACTAATTAACTGAACCTATACAAAATATAAAGGAGATACACTATATTCTTGTGGCTAGATAATATACAGGAGATTTGTATTTGTGAAACATTCTCTAGAAAAGGGAAACATGGGAATTTGGTATTGTATGAATAAAATAACAAGAAAAATTTAAAAACCTATCAAAGTTTACAAGCAAGGAAAAGATAATACATTAAAATGAGGAATAATTATGATGAGATACTGAAAAGTACATCAACTGCTCAAATTTTTATGTCTGGTGAAAGAACAATAGCACATTTAAGGAAATTCAGAGTCAGCAGAAATGAAGCCAAAAGCAAAAGTTCTTAATAAAACATGTTTTCAACCTGTCTCTGAATGTACTCTTCTGTCTTAATTGATTTGAATTTTGTTGCCAGGATTGATAAAGTTAGAATAAAAAAATAAATTCAAATTTTAAAATTTTATGTTGGGTAGCTTTTTTGAAACTAATAAAGGATAAGAAGCTATACTAAAATGCATTAACATTAAAATTATTCAAAACACTTTGCAGCTAACATTCAATATCAAAATCATTTGTCCCACTTTTGCATAATGTCAGTTAGGAAGGAGAGTCTAATATTCTAAACTAGAATGTTACCTGTTGTTACATACACATGGACGACTGAGTTTTTTTGACACTCTCATCACAGTTTTTTGCTTTCAGACTATTAGAACACTGTGGAATGGTGAGAGAAAGCATCTGACTCTACCATTGGCTTGCTTTCTGTGCAAGTTAAGAGCAGCAGTAGTTCATTTGACAGATATGGAATTTGAAGTATACAAAGAATTGATGATTAGCCTTTCCATATCAGAACCTATACTACCTTGGCTTTTCTGATGCCAAAATCTAAAATTTGGCAACTTCTTTAAAGGAGTTAACATGGTGGGGGCGTGGCGCCTGGGTGGCTCAGTTGGTTGAGTGTCCAACTTAGGCTCAGATCATCATCTTGCAGTTTGTGGGTTCCAGCCCCACGTCGGGCTCTGTGCTGACAGCTCAGAACCTGGAGCCTGCTTTGGATTCTGTGTCTCTCTCTCTGTCCCTCTTCCACTCATGTTTGGTCTCTCTCTGTCTCTCTCTCAAAAATAAACATTTTAAAAACTATTTAAAAAAATTAAAAAGTTTAACTTAACTTTCTGTCCATGACTGAAAAGATCTGATGGATAGCTTCTTAACACTACCTTATTAATATGACAGTATCCACATTCTGTGCCAATTACAGTCTAATATGTTCAAATGCGGTGTTCATCTGTACACATGATCACCTTCCATGGAAACAAACTAGAAACTTAGTCTTCTATTTGATGAACCATAATCAATGTAAACAGCCCCCCAAAAAACCTTGAATAGTGTCTGCATTTATTCTTTGGATAACTAGCTTACTGCAATATGCAAAGAGGTTTAAAAAGGTTTAGAGATTATAGGTACTGACCTCAAAGCGCATGCCAGTCTGTTCAAACACATTTACTTCCATATAATTAAGCTGTCTCAGTTAAAGGAAAAGATTAGCTTTTATTTACATATTTGATAAGCATCTATAATTTTTTAAAAAGCCTAAATTTAACATTATGTTCTTGGTTTTTCTCTTCCTTCTTTTGGCTTTATCTTTTATTCTACACTTTAAAATTACAAAGTCTTTAATTTACTGAACTTTTTTTTCTTTAGGCCTATACTCAATCTCTTCATCCTGGGCAAGAAAGCAATTATGATTTATCTCCTGGGACTGGGGAAAGACTCATCCCCCCTGAGATCAAGAGATTACTGCTGCCTCTGAGCAGGAAAATGGGGTGGTTTTGGGGAAAGAATGTCTAGCAGGCAGGGAACAGCCATATCTATTGTGCTTAGGATTTTGGCGATTCATGTTGTCCTATCCTTCTAGTCTGTAACTAGTTAGCTTGTAAACCTTCATCAACAATTGTTTACGCATACCAACACAGTTCACTTTCACAAAGAGCTTTGGTAAATTGAGATTAAATGTGATTTGTGGTATATGGGGTTTACTTAAAGTGGTATCAGTAGTTTTTATGTCTCTTTACCTTAGCATTAAGGTAATAACGTTCTGTTCTGCTTACTAACTCCTTCCCAAGTAGTGTAGATTCAGATGAAGTAATGGGCACTCACACAACTTTTAACTATTACTTCCAGATTCCTTAGGAGAATCTGAAGCCTAGGTTATGGGAAAACAAGAAACATGGAAAGCAGGGTATATGTTCTGATTATCACTCTGGTAGAATGTCCTTCTGAGGCCACAAAGTGTCCTGACAGTCACTGGGCTCCATAATGGGCCACTTGACTTTGAGAACCTTGAGTAAGAGCATATGGAAGCAGGTGATTCTCCACTGGAGACAGAGACTAAAAACATTGTCCACAAGTCTGTTCAAGAGGTCTCATTATTTGTCTTGAATCTAGGCTCTACAAAGGAAATGGAATGCGTAGAGTATGGTTGTTAAATGAGGGATTCAAATTGTGACTGCCTGTCTCCTTGGCCACTGTGGGAAATACTCACCAAAGTAACTTATCTCAAATATATATGTTACAAGTACAATGCCAGTTTCTTTTTTTTAAAAAATGTTTTATTTATTTCTAGGAGAGAGAGAGAGAGACGGCATGAGCAGGGGAGGGTCAGAGAGAGAGAGGGAGTCACAGACTCTGAAACAGGCTCCAGGCTCTGAGCTGGCAGTCAGCACAGAGCCCAACATGGGGCTCGAACCCACGAACCGCGAGATCACGACCTAAGCAAAAGTCAGACGCTTAGCCGACTAAGCCACCCAGGCGCCCCAACAATGCCAGTTTCTTAAATCCTTTAAATTATTTCTACCAGGGCATTCCCCCTATTAGCTACTCTCTACCATACACACCAAGTATTTTTAATACTAATAACAAGTTAAATTCTTTGTATTCTAATAGCCAGCTGATTCTCTTCAGTATGTAACACAAATAATCACCTTGAATCAATGTATTTAATAGCTTCCAATATTTCTAACGGCCAAGAAACCATCAGCAGAAAAACATTGCAAAGTTTCCTATTATGGGTATATTGGATCCTAAGAGAATGTTCAAGAATTCTACTCCAAAATAACAACATCAATATAAAGAGAGTTTTATACGGTCTCCTCTGATAGAATATTTTAAATGTCAGCATGCTTTGAATATGTTGCTGATAAGCTTAAAACACTGGAGGCTGTCCCTTACCTATTTTGTATAATGAGGCTCCGCTAGACTGATAACTCTTATATGAGTACATCAGTTTGTTAAGAAGGATTATTTTGCATCTTAGGAACTATCTCCCTTTCTTTACAAGTTTATAGGAGAACTATGTTTTTGTTATTTTTCCCCTTTTTTCCTTAAATAGTTTATTGTCAAGTTGGTCTCCATATAACACCCAGTGCTCATCCCAACAAGTGCCCTCCTCCATGCCCATCAGCCCCCTTCTCCTCTCCCCCACCCCCATCAGCCCTCAGTTTGTTCTCAGCATTCAAGAACTATGTTTTTAAATGAAGATATTATTATTATTTATGTATAGTGAGACCAATAGATCAGGAGATGATTTCCATTGAAAAGAGAGATAGTTTGTGACTCATAGTTCCCAAGAGGAGGGGGCTCCGTATGCCATGAGCTGAAAGTGGGGGACACTTGAGGAAATGCCAGGGTTGGTCAGGAGGCAGAGGGAGAGATAGGCACCGTGGATAAGAGCCTTTACTGTGGTTTCCTTGGGAAGAAACAAGCGAGTCAGGGTAGGCAGGTTTAGTACTGGCTAGTTTGAATAGTGTCAGCAGCCTCTGGGCTGTCTCTAGTTGTCTGGGTACCTGGCTCTGAGGTGGTTAGGACAGATGGATAGTGTCCCAGTGGGAGAGCCTTGTGAGAGTTGGGTATTACCTCTGGATTGATTTATTTGTGTATGGTTTATTTGCTATATTTGGAAATTAGCTAACCCGGGAGGGGCAGTCTCTTCAGGGTCACCAGGACCCCAGATGTCAAAGCATGAGAAATACAGAAAATAAAATGGCATTGCTAATACAAGTTAACACTCCCAAACAGGAATAGATTACTTAGTATCATTTTGCCCTTTGTGGTGTTCGCCTGGTTAGTCCACTAGGGACAACAATCTCTTTGACACCAAATGCTCCCTATCCATCCATGCAACCCTCCTAGTGAACTCCAAAGAGGTTTTTGTTTCATTGTTTTTGCTTTTTAAATTTAATGCTTTCTAAAACAACAAAAAGATAGGGGTGCCTGCGTGGCTCAGTCAGTTAAGCATCCAACTTTGGCTCAGGTCATGATCTCATGGTCCATTGGTTCAAGCCCCATGTCCAGCTCAGTGCTGACATCTCAGAGCCTAGAGCCTGCTTCAGATTCTGTGTCTCCCTCTCTCTCTGCCCCTGCCTCACTCATGCTTTGTCTCTCTTTCTCTCTCTCAAAAAAAAATCAATAAAAATTTGAAAATAGCTAAATCCTCTTTACTGAATAATTAGGTATATTTTACTTGTCCTAAGCAACTATATATTATTTGATTTAGAGACTAAGAATTAATACTTCCATCTTAGGATTCTAGTCATAAATACATAAATTGAGTAGTAGTTCAAAACTGAACTGTCAAATGTAAGTCATACTGTCCCTATTCCTCAAGTCATCAGCAGTGTACAGAGGAATTAAATAACTTTTAATAGCTAAATAGGATCATCAACTTATCAAATTAGAAATAAACATGTGCTGGGGCGCCTGGGTGGCTTAGTCGGTTAAGCATCCGACTTTCGCTTAGGTCATGATCTCGCGGTTCATGGGTTCGAGCCCCGCGTCAGGCTCTTTGCTGACTGCCAGCTCGGAGCCTGGAGCCTGTTTCAGTCTGTGACTCCCTCTCTCTCTGACCGTCCCCTGCTCACGCTGTCTCTCTCTCTCTCCTAGAAATAAATAAAACATTAAAAAAAAAAAAAGAAATAAACATGTGCTAAACATAGTTCATAATCAAGGAAGGAGAAACCCCAGAAATAATGGCATTTCTCCTTACACCATTTCTTCTTTCCATTTCTAGACATTTAGGAAAGAAGAAAGTACATATATGGTCTTTCAGGGGAACGGTTTTTTTTTTTTTTTTTACTTTCCCGATTTAATTTCTCCGTTCTGGTTATTGGAATTTCTCACAGGAATTTAGTGTGTAATAGATAAGGGACTTCAAAACAGAAGGGAAGATGTGTGAGTTGACAGTAGATATTGGTACAGTTAGATAGCCATTTGGGGAAAAAGTGTTTATCCCTTAACCCAAAATAAATTCTAAAGAAGCTAAAGATTTAGATGCAAAATATGAAACAACATGCATGCTGAAAGAAGGCTTTGGTGTGCTGACTGACCCAGAGTAGTTGTCACACCAACCACATCACTAAGCAGCTGTGAGCAGGGCTGGAAATGGCATTCTGCCACTTGGGAGGTACCTAGGCTTGGTGGCCATCATGGTCATTACCATCGCAGAAGGGAGGCTTCAACATGGTCCTTTGTCTGTACCATCTGCCCCACCATTTTCTATGTCACCCAGGCACCCAAGTTACTGAGATGAAAGAAAGCAAAGAAGGTATAAATGTAAATCGAGTTGCTTTCTAAATTCCAGAGCTGATGCTTTATGTTTTATTCTGGAGCCAGACAAGTGTTAGGAAAACGTTGTACGTGGATTTCTTTCTCTCAGTTCTCCTGATTCTCAAATCTGATGCTGGATCACGGCCTCAAAGTGGCATCACTCTCTCTGGTATCTGCAGGTTTCTGGTTTATGATTTCCAATGATGACAAGGGAATTAGACCCTGTCCGCTGGGCACTGGCCCTTCTCAGTTGTTATCGGACTAGATTGATCCGATTCACAGAGTGTGTGCTTGATGGGAAACAGAAGGACTTTGGCTGGAAAGCTTTTTCCTTAGGGTCTGTTGATTCTTTCTCCTTTTCCACTTACTATTCCTCTTGTTAGTTTCTTTATCCTAGAATTCTTCCCTTTCCATGACCTTTCATACCACCTCACACCATCCTCTGACCTGAATAAAAGAAACACTGATGTCATTCACGCTACGTTTCTCAGACTGGCAGGTTGTTCAGAACAATGTGCAGTGTTCCTAGCAACAGATTAAGGCAAATCCACAGCACTTCAAATGCCTGCAGGCACTGAAAAATCACAGAGAACTATCTAGTTATATTTGGAGCTTCTGCTGTGTGGATATGTATTAGTTAAGAAACCTCGAACATATTAAAAGTATTTTTTGGTTTATTTTTAATAGACTCTTGGAAGGTTTCTAAAACAGTTGTGATGAATTTACTCAAGACGCTGAGAATGAAGGCCAAATGTGTCTGTGCTAAAATTTAAAAGTAGGGCATATAAAGTTCACTGGAAGTCACAGGAGGGTGATTTTAATTACCAGGTATAGTTTATGTGTTAATAACACAAGCAGTAGGGTCAGCTAGATGTGTTTTGAAATCCATGAATGAGTCATTTGACTATGGGAGTTATTTAACCTTTCAAAGTCTTAGTTTTTGTATCTGTAATATTAATACAAATCACATATTTTGAGGTTAAAATTATAAAATAGGTATATGGATTTGTCTATAGTAGAAGTCATCAAAAAGCTAATCAGTATAGATTGTGAATGGAGATATTTTAGCAAATAGGATTGCCATGAGTTTGTGGAGAAGTGAATTTTTTCTAGATTAGGAAAAAGGATGAAGTTGGAAAAAGTTGTCAGAGAGACTAAGGAAAAAAATAATGACAGATAAAACCCGGTAAATCTGACTATCCCAGAAAAGAGATCTGATTAGCATTGAATGTGACCTCCTTCCATGGAAACTAAAACAATATGTTACTCATAGCACACATTTATGTTTGAAGACAAAGTAGATAAAGAGAAGAGTGAGACCATAATAGTAATGCTGGAGGGAACTGGAAAGTTGTATTAAATAATATTTTAAAACACCTTTAAGGTGTTCTATCTGAAGAACTTTTTTGTCAGGTTTATTTATAATACTCAGTAAAAATTAAGAGACAACAAACCAGGAAGAAGAGTTATGTTAGTTACACAGTATGTCCTTTATCACAGTCCATAAAGTGGAAAGAATAAGAAACCAGTATTCTTTGAACATGAAAAGTAATGACACACCTGTCAAATCACAGAGAAAGAAACCTATGAAGTCAGCATGGTTTCTGGTGGAAGTCAAAAGGTGCACCCAGAGCCCAAACTGGAAAGGCCATTAATCTCAAAGAAATGACAAAATGGGATGAGGACCTCTTCCTAGAAGGGCATTTGGCATTTGGCAAGGGTCAAAGATTTTTCATTCCTTGCTTTGCTTTATTTGGTTTCCCGAGGCCTTGCCCATTAAATGTCAATAACTCCTTCCATTTAGTGTGAAAACTCAAACACTCCCATGCTTTTCCAAATTCCCCTCAAGGTAGTGTTACCACCCCTAGATGGGAACCATGGCGAGTATAAAAAATAAGATGAACTCTACTTAGAGATGGCAAAGTATCAGAATCAAGAACTTCATGTCCTTGACTTTCATAGCTCTTGGAAGCATTTTGCTTTTGGTTTTGGTTTTTTGTTTGTTTTACTATCTTATAGTGAAAACAAAGATCTATCTATACTGCCTTGTAAGTAATTTGTCCTCTTGCTGAGGAATGTGTCTGAACTGTGTTTGTTATAAAACTGATGTGTGTGGACCCAACACTTAGCGACCTCATGCTTGCCTACACCTTCTACTGAAGTCCACGTTGGCTGTTTTTGTATATGTATTCATTGCCAACTTAATTCTCATAATGTGGTTTTCAAAAAGAAAAACATAAAACTTTGTTTCACTGTAGAAAATGGCTCTGAAAAAAAGAAAGGCAATTGGTAGGGGAGCTAATGAAGCATCATGGGTGTGAAGAGTAGAATTAAATGGGAATTCATAGATAAGAGCAGTTCTGAATTATGGAACCTGACTTTGACAGTATTGGTAACCTTTGTCAAAATGAGTTCACCAAATGTGCTATAAAACAAAGGCAACAACAATGAAGAAGTAATTTGTGAAATTGTTTTAATGCCTTTATAATTAACTTTAGGTCTATGTTTACGGAATTACTAAGGGGCCACTCCATGTTTTTAGTTATGTTTCATTTTCTGAGGAACATTATATGTCATAGAAGTTATTTGAGAGTCTAGAGATCCACAAAGATCTCAAGATACGTTCCCTGAGAGTGTTAAAAATCAAGTTTGTTGGTTCTAAGGGGAACTAACAATAGACACCATGAATATTAGATTCAACCTGTTTCATGGTTAAAACACCTGAATTAACTATAGGACTAACAGTGTTTTCCTCTTAGACAGACCTGAGAAACATGATCTATTGCTTTGTGTTACCTTATCTGTGTGGGGGATGTTGTCTTCACATTCCTCACATTGTACTAAGTTTAGCGGTGCACTGACATTTTCTGTGTGTGTCAAGAAAGGAGGAGACAGAAGAGGTGTCAGGGAAAAGTCAGTCATACAGTAGTTGTGTTACTTTCCTATGGCTGTCATAACAAAATTCCACAAACTGGGTGGCTTAAACAACAGAAAAGTACCGTCTCACAATTCTGGAGGCCAGAATTCTAAAATTAAGGTGTTGGCAGGTCAGTGCTCCCTCTGAAGGCGCTAAGGAATGACCTGTTCGAGGCTTCTCTTCTAGCTTCTAGTAGCCTCAGGCGTTCCTAGCTTATAGGTAGCAGTCTTCTCTATGTGTCTTTACATCTTCCTTCTGTGAGTGTCTGTCTCAAATTTTCCCTTTGGAGAAAGAGAACTGTCATACTGAATCAGGACCTATTCTATTGTTCTCATTTTAACTTAATTATTCCTTTTAAGGACCTTTTTGTTTCCAAACAAGTTCATCTTCTGAGGTTTGGGGGATTAGGACTCGAATATATCTCTTTGAGGGGGGTGGGTCACAATTCATTTTTTGACCTTGGCTCAAAAGAGGTGATAATCAGGAGAGATCCTAGGAAAATTCAGAGTGTGGGGCTGGCATGCTCTTCACAGTGTGGTCACTATGTTGGTAGCACCAGGGTCACCCCAGATGCTGGTTAGGAATGCAGAGCCCCGGGCTCCATCGTAGGCCTGCCAAGTCCAAGTCTGCATCTTCACCCACATCCCCAGCTATCTCGTTAGTGCGTTAAGGTGTGAGAAGAGCTGTTGTAGCTCATGTAATAAAAGCCTCATACTCAAATGCCAGGAAAGGGAACAAAAAAGGAATAGCATCGATGTGCAGAGGCCTCATTAATATGTGCACACAGCAGATATAAGCCATTCTTCCAGCACGGCTATGGCACAGCCTTTTTATAAAGGAAATATTGATCTTGGGACAGTGTTAGGAGTTACATTTAAGTTATCATGAATTTCTCTTAATGTAGATTATCCCTCGAGTGAACTCAGAAGATCATCATATGCAGAGATGACTCAATTTCTTTTTTCTACACTTATTTTGCTTATGTAAATTGCTGCTTTTCTGCCAAACTGGGCTACTCTTTGAGCTGACCCAGGTAGCTGAGTCATACAACCTGATCCTGAAGTATGGCCCATTGAAAAAAAAATGTCTATTGGGAAAAAGACATTTGAGTTTATAAGCATCATCTTCTCAGTGATGGAAAACATGTGACCTTTTGCCTCACTTACTTCTGCTTTTCTGTCCCATAGTTTTTTGCATCCCTAAAAGTGTAATTCAGCCAAAAGCTGTAGCTCTGGAGTTTATGATACATGAAGACAAATAGAAAGATAAAACTTTAAAAAATAAAGGAGTCAGAATAGGGGCACCTGTGGGGTTCAGTTGGTTGAACGTCTGACTCTTGATTTTGGCTCAGGTCATGATCCCAGGTTTATGCGAGGGAGCCCTGCATCAGGCTCTGCAATGGGCATGGATTCTGTCCAAGGTTCTCTCCCTCTCCCTTTGTCTCTCCCCTGCTCCCTCTCTCTCTGTAAAATAAAACAATTAGAATTAACTGTCCTGGAGTCAGCTTGGGCAAATGCTTACAGGAGCAGGGGAAGAAATACGGCTTTCTGAGATAACTCTGAGGGACACGGTGCTCATAGGCACGTGGACATATGATTTTCCACAGAATTAAAATATGGTGAGAGACAATTTGCTCCTCTAAAATCCAGGATATCAGCAAGTGTGCACCACAAGCCAGATTCTGATTGCATTAACGCTGCCATACTGTGGGTAGTTATAGATAAATTTCCCGATATGGGAATGAAACTTTGTAACTGAAAGTTAGAGAACTCTTGATGATGTTTGTACCATTATCTCGAGATCTATACTTGGTTAGATTCCTAGATAAGCACGGAGTATTTCTGATCTGTTAGCTGTATCTGTATATTAAGTAGTAAAGCCATACTTTAAAAATGTACTAGTGCCATCACTTAATTGTCTTGATTATCCTTGCAAGGGTATTTGAAGGATAAAATTTGAAAAATATTGAGACAGAATAGTGAACATGTATTGTTACTATGTGCCAGCCACTTTCCTAAGTGCTTTGTATACTTAAATATATTGATTTCTCACAACAGTGTTAGAAATTGCAGATGAGAAAATTGTGCAGATGAGGGAATTGAGGCGGACAGGGGTTCAATAAGTTGCCATATCAGATAGTGTCAGAGTCAGAATTCCAGATCCAGTTTGAGAGCCCTGTGCATAACCGCTGTGGATACTGCCTCTCAAGAGAGACAAGGAATCATTCTGAATATCTCATTAAGAGGTGAAAATAACTACTTTACAATGTGTTTTTAAAATCTCTTTTATTGCAACAGAGCATTACTACTGCAGATGTGTCCCGCTCGTTTTTTGGAACCGTGACTCTCCTCAAGTGATGTATTTTAGGCATATTTCCTTTCAGATAAATGTTTTCCTTAGCCTCCCTCCTTCCTTGATTCCATACCATCTCCACTTAGCTTTGCCATGTGACTGCTGCCTCCTTGATTCCCATGAGGATGCACCTTCAAGGTTTGTGCTCTTCCTCTCTTTGCTCCTTTATTGACCGTTTGTATTTACCGTTGCTGTTCTGGTCTACAGAAGAGTTCTATTAAAATCATAGGTCAGTTGCTACATCCTGAACATTGTCCATGGCATTCCCATGAAGAACCAATTACCTTAAATGGCCTGCGATAAATGTTTCATGCCTGCTTAATTCCAGAAGGAAGGAGAAATGCAACAATAACAATGAGCTAAGAATGGTAGCTACTCCTATCGCTTTGGAAAATCACAATAAAACCAGACAGACTCAATAGAACAATTTCACAGATTATCTTAAACATGGATAGTAATTTGCAAATATGCATTGCTTGACATGGTCCTTACTTCCAAGTGCCTTGCTCAAAGAGGAATGTGTTTTATTGATTAATGTTTGAATATCAGAATATACAAACTTGCTGGTTGTCTATACCTTTTAATCAATATTATACAGTATAATCTGAACTTGAATCCCTGATAATAGCATTTATGTTACCATAGAACCTTTTTATGATGGCAGATAAAACTTTAAACCTGCACTTGTCTGATTATAATTCCAAAGTTTTTGAAAATAAAATAATTTTGAAACTATAATAAAATTCATCCTGTTGACCAAGAAGATACAAATAAATGCTTTTAACTTAGAAGCTATAAATTACCTCTGTTAAGAACTCAATGACCTATATGAGTTTGGAGAAAATAGAACAAAACAAAAATAAAAGACTTATACTTAAGAATAAACTTAAGTAAACTTTGAAAACAATGCTTAAGAAAACTAGTGCTCAGGTGCCTGGGTGGCTCAGTTGATTAAGCATCTGACTTTGGCTCAGGTCGTGATCTCACCGTTAGTGAGTCCCAGCTCCACATTGGGATCTGTGTGGACAGCCCAGAGCCTGGAGTTTGCTTCTGATTCTGTGTCTCCCTCTCTTTACCCCTCTCCTACTTGCTCTCTCTCTCAAAAAAATAAACAAAAAACTAAAAAAAGTACACTAATGTTAATTTCACAATTATTCAAGGGAAACGAAGAATAATTTTTTCTGAGTTGCATTTTAAATCTTACCCTTTAAGCAGTGAGCCTGTGTAATGAAAAACCATGAGGAAGAGATAGACTTTAGAGTAGACCCTGAGCCCAGCTGCCAGAGGAGGTGTGATGAAATGAATGTCCAAGAGTGGCCTTGTGCACAGAGCATTGAAAGTGGCCTGGCCTGCTCCATGGGTGCCATATCTCATCTTGTATTATTTGTTTCATATGATGTGTTTTCACAAATGTTGTCGACACGAGGCTTTGAATATCTAACAGGATTGGCTTTGATTGCTATAGCTCTGGCTCTGTAAATTGAAAGGAAGCCCACAGAATGTGAATATTTAAAGAAATAAACATTCTACCTGTAATGGACCATTATTTAAATGTAGCTTTTGCAAATCAAAATTCAAATATTAATGTATTTCATATTTTAACACAGCTTTTTGGTAATGGCCTTTAAGTTGTCTTAAACTGTCTGTCCTCTGATTGAAAGGAGACTATCTGTGTTACAAAATCCCATGGATGATGGCTAGAGGTAGATGGAGAGATACAGTTACTATGCAGTTAGACAGTATTTATGTATCCAACATGGAGCTGCTGATTATTTTAGGTGTTTATTTGATTTTGTGTCTAGGTCACTTATATGTTACAAAGACCATATAAATGGTGACATTAAAGTATATACCTCATATCTAATCAAGAAATCACAAAAGATGTTGTTTTGTTTTACTTACCTCAGTTCCATTTTGGCTCTGCCTACTATTAGTTTTTAAATGATATCTAGAATAATCATTCAGGGGAATATTTTCATTCAGTAGAGCCTGTGCTCTATGTTGAATAGAGTACACCTATTAAAAATTTATGGTGTCTCATGATGAAAAACACTCTTCTGAAACTGTGATTATAGAACTAAGAATAAGGGAGGTGTCTAACAATTCATTTTGAGTGGCTATATACTTAAAAATTTTGTAGTGGATAATTTGTGGTCAAAGATGAGATAAAAAAGAAACCTCACACATTTGTTGTTCCTGGTAATTGGCCAAAGAATGACAAAGTACACTGTAGTCTCCTGAAACTCGTAAATCCTTGCCGTTGGAATGGGTTGAGTTGATTCTTATTAATACAGCTTCTCAGAAAGAAGGTGGGTCATTTGATGTTTTTTAAGGTGTTGGAGGATTCACTGAACTGAATAAGATTCAGTTTCTTTGTTTCCATCAGCCTCACTTGTGTTTTCTGAGTATCTTTTTATACGTATATTTTGTTTACTTATTGGGCACACTCTCAAGTCACAGTATTTGGCAAGAAAGTTTAAACCCATTATCCTAATTCAAGTTTATATCTCAGGGCTAGTGATAAAAATTGTATGAAGTGTGTGAAGAGAAACTTTCTTTTTGACTTATACAATACTACTAAAATGCCTTTCAAATGTGAGAGTAGGGATCTTACAGTTCTCATCCTTTTCCCAGTGAATTCATTCATTCTAGCTTATGCCTCTTTATTTCATAGTGCTTCATGTCCTCTGGGTGGAATGTATTGTAGAACTTTCTATTGTAATTAATTTCATGGCAGCTTTAAGACAAGTGATATTTGGTTAATATAAATGAGAAACAAATATTCAAAAGCTATAGTTTTAAACTGTTGATATAAGTATATTTTTCAACATTGATATAAATTTGGTTAAAATACACAGTTTGCAAGATGTGTGCCTCTATGTCTTTAAATACAAATTGTGACATATCCAAATGATGTTATTTACTTAAAATGGGAATTATGGGTAGATTTTTAAACTCTGAAATCAAGTACTGGTGCCTCTATTTTAAACAAATATCATACAATACAAAATTTCCTATTTCTACCAGATGGACAAAAGTAGAGGATGTTGTATTTTCTATAACAATAATTTCATATAATTTCACACATTTCAAGGTAGTTTCTTCAAGGAAAAGGAGTGATGGAAGAATTCTCTTTCTGAATTCTTTGGACACTAATGATTTGGAGCTTGCATGTGATTGAGATGATAAATATAATTACATTAGACATTTATTTATCCAAATAAAATTCTGTCGTTGTATCTTTTCCACGCTATGTAAAGGAAACAGCTGAGTATTAGAGAGATGGAATTACTTCTCCAACTATTAAATAGCAGATTCTGGGTTCAATCTCAATTGGCCTTGAGACCAAAGAGGCCAGGAGCTCTTAAGTCAACCCTCCTTGGTTAATTTTATAGCTTTCCAAGGAGAATCCTGCTGATTCCTACACGTGTGTAACACTGCTGAATGAAATGTGTTCCCTGAATGTGTCCTATATATGGGTATGCACAGGTAGGACGAAAGGAAGAAATTCTCACCATCATTTCAGACAACATTTTCCCTATGTAGATTGCCATGTAATATAAAATTTAACCAAATTTATATCATGTACCTAGTGAGATATATTCTATTATTATCATTTCATAGATGAGGAAACTGAAGAGGTTAAATGACTTAAGTCAAGGTCTCAGCGACTAAAGAGTGCAGTTGGAATTAGAATCCAAGCAGTCAGGCTCCTGAATTTGGACTCTTAAACACTATGCTATACAGCCTCTGGATTCTAAATAATAATAACAATATTCCAATATTAACAAAAATAATAAGTAATACAGCCCTCACTATGTACCAGATACTATTCTAAGCATTTACTGCTTATGTGGCCCTTTCTCCTTAGGTAAAAGGAAAAAGAGCTGGAATATGCCTCTGAAACTGTAGAATATCTTATTTAATTTAGTTTTTAATGTTTATTTATTTTGAGAGAGAGAGAGAGAGAGAGAGAGAGCAGAGAACAGACAGAGAGAGAGGGAAAGAGAGAGAATCCCAAGCAGGCTCCATGTTGCTAGCACAGAGCTCAATCCGGGATTCAAACCAACAAACTGTGAGATCACGAACTGAGCTGAAACCAAGAGTCAGATGTTTAACCAACTGAGCCACCCAGATACCCCTGTAGAATATTTTAGACGTGATAAAAAATATGTTACCTGTTGAACCTATACCCTATAGATACTATACTGAAGTGATATAAAAGGAGATGCATATATACCCCACAAGAGGAAATATCAGGGTTTCTCTTTTGAAATAAATGCATAATTAATACCATTCAGGTGTTTGGTGATTGCTGGCCACTGACCCTGACTCCTCAGTTGAGTGCAGTAGGAAGTAGATGGAAATTTAAGGCCCGTGTTTACTCTTGGTGTACATCTAACTCTCTCTTTCATGTCTATGAGGTTAGAATGCAGGCTCTGGAGTCAGGATATCTTGACTCAAATCCTGACTCTGTCTCTGCTACCCAAATGCTGCAGGGCAAGTAACGTAACCTGTATCTCTTAGTGGCCCCACCCACAGGTCGGAAGGAGTAATATTTTACACATCATCCGGTTGTGGTGAGGACCAAACAGTGTAAAACACTTTTGTTGTTACTGCAGTACAATAAATGAACTCCTCCAGCTCCATGAAATGTACTAGACATTACAAAACCGCTGCTTTACCTCAATGTGTTTCCGCAAAATGAGGAACACTAAAGACAAATAAGTCATAAATTCGACCCATGAGGAGAACTGGCAAAGCACAGTATATGCACATCAGCTGTGGCAAAAATAAGCCAGCATGGTTTGTAGGAGGCCTGTGATGCCTGGATTACCAGCTGTCTGGAAAAAGGAGAACATAGCTTCCTTTTCTGGTTAACGTGATCTGCCAGCCAGCTGGCATTAGGGGAAGAGTAAGGGAGACACATGCTGATTGAGCATCTATCTTTGCCAAGCGCATTGTGTAACTTGTCTCACTTGGCCCTCCCTTCTTAATGGTCCGATGGTATCAGTACGTACATGGAAGACTGAGACTGGGAGGTCCAGCCTAGGGCCCACAGGTAGTAAACAGATGTTTTTTTAAATTCATTTTATTTTTAATTTATTTTATTTTTATTAAAAAAATTTTTTAAGTTTATTTACTTATTTCGAAAGAGAGACAGAGCACATGAGTGAAGGAGGAGAAGAGAGAGGGAGAGAACGAGAAGCCCAAGCAGGCTCTGCACTAATGTGGGGCTCAAACCCACGAACCGTGAAATCATAACCTGCGCTGAAGTCAAGAGCCAGACCTTAACCCACTGAGCCACTAGGCACCCCAGTAGTAAATGGATTATGATTCTAAATTCAATCAGAGTACATCATTGACAGCTCTTGATAATGCTAAATATACTCAACATTAAGCAGTTGGTGTTAGCACAAAAAAAATTTAAAAATCACATGAGAAGCATCACATTACATTAAGATATTTAAAAATTGTATGATGAACAAATGCTTGTTTATAAATGGCCTCTAGTTTTTTCCCATCAATAATTTACTCAAAAGTATCTTGTGTCCTTCATTTCCATTTTTGTACCCTCCCTTTATCACTCTTCATAGTTTTTCTTATTATGAAGGTAATAATGAGGAGGAAAATTGTAGAAGGGATAAATATCATGTACCTAAGTAAGAAACTTTAAATGTATGAGAAAGAAATGCATAGGGTTAGAAGTATACTAGACATTTTTTCTGTAAGTTTCCATAGGAACTGAACTCGTGGAAAGTGATAAATTTGTCGTAAGTCAAATATACAAATTGTATATTACAATTTTTATGACTGCCTTTAAGTTTTTAAAAGATTAGATTGGTGGTATAGTAAGATTTTCTATTTAGGTTAAATTAAAATGCTAGATTAGTCAGATAGTTTTTTAAAATTTTCTCTATATGTCTAATATTGTATAACTAGATTAACAGAATTAAAAGCTGGACCATTTGTCAGGAAACCTACACTCTAGTTCTGTATCCTATCATTATCCATGATTACAGGAAAGTCAGAAAGAACTCACGGTTAAAAAAAAATTAATTGTAGATTCATAATTTTGAACTTTAAGTCTTTTGACTCACCTGGTTATCTTGATCAGAAGGAAGATTGTAGGTTTTTTTTTTTAAGTTTATTTGTTTATTTTTAAAGAAAGAGTGCATGAGCAGGGGAAGGACAGAGAGAGAGGGTGAGAGAGAGAGAATCCCAAGCAGGCACAGTACTGTCAATGCAGAGCCTCACACGGGGCTCGAACTCACAAACCATGAGATCATGACCTGAGCTAAAATGAAGAGTCAGATGCTCAACCGACTGAGGTTCCCCAAGATTGTGGTTTATAATCATCTTCTAAAAAATGTTCATTTTCCTTAGCTAATAAGTTAATAAAATGTAACCAAAGAATACTAATAATGCTTGACCACTAATTCCAATTGATGGAATAAATCTGAATTTACAGATTGGTATATAATAAAAATAAGAAAAGAAAGATTTTTTAAAAATAACTTTATATTTTAAAATAATTTCTCACAAATATAAATTTGTGTATATTCATGGATGGACATTTTATGGAAAGTTTGTTACCTTAAAGCTAAACCTTTCTCATGAATCAACATTTTTCATGTCATTTTCATTAATGCCTGGAGGAAAGTTTCTTTAGCACGCTTTGTTCTGTAGAATTAATAGTGTGAACTGATATGACATGGAGGATATTGCATTCTAATAATTGCATTATTAGAATGAAAAGATATGCACCTGTATTTAGAGTAAAATTTAATTGTTTTCAGAATAAACATTTTTCTACATTGTTTTGTGTTCCTAGAATGCGAATAAGATGTGTGTATGCACATATGTGTGCACATGCATGAGGGTAACGTATGTGTTCATACATGTGTGTGTATTTTGTGAGTGGGCTGGGTGGGACAGACGGATGTGAATGCTGATACTGGCCTTTAAAAAAAGAGCAAGACATCCCATTCCATTAGATTATATGTGTATATTGAACGTAGTACATTAATGGGTGTTACAGAGATGGGGGAATTAATTGGTGTTAAAGGTGTATAGTTCTGTTATAGATTTAGTCTTCAAATCACTTTCACTTATACTCAAGTCTTATGAACAGGGCTTCATCTCTAAGAAGTGTCTCAAAAAGTACATTGTTATATGAAGTTGAGAGATTATATACAGTAAGTCAATAAAATCAACTTACAATAAAATCATATTTTACCATGGCAAAAATATAATTTTGTCAAAATAAAAAAATTGTCAAAATAAAGAGTGCTATAAAATATCTGAGAAACCCATTTATTTATAGAAAAATAAACAATAATTAGAAAACTTTTGGAAATTTAAACCATTGACTGTATAGTACAATATTCCAGATCATTGACTGGACATTTTTATTCTTTTCATAATATATTATAGAAGCTGACATTGATGCAAAATGTATATGGACTATGCCTTTTTTACAGCTAAATGTGCAAAATGTTTATCACTCAGACTTATTTTAATTAAGTGCAGAATAATTAAATAGAATGTATTATACAAAGAGCCCTATAATGTAGTAACCTGATGATGTTTTAAATTTTTTCATTCCTTATGAAAATGTAACAGTAGATCCTAATTGTTTACTTTCTCTGGGTAAAGAATAAGTGAGATAACATACATAATACATAAATTTCTCCCTGGAATATTATAGATTATTCGTTATCTTTATTGACATTGCTATTAGTAGTTTGGTATAATTAATAATTTGTTATACATAGTAATATAGTAGGAGAAGTTTGTAAAATAGATTTAGGACTTTATAAGAAAGAAAACTTAATGGTTGAAGACTGACATAAGATTCTAAAGAGATATAGACTCTCCAGTAGAAGCTACTAGTTGAAGGCTTGGACCCTGGCTATACTTGTTCACTATTAAATGTCAAGGCCACAGCTCTGAACCCAGAATCATATTATAAGCCATTAATATATTTATTGAGTAAGTCTATAAAATGTCTTCTCTAAGTTACTGCTTATTTAGGCTTCTTTGTGGTGATATTTTGAGAGTAGGGGATTAAATAAAAACATGTTTTTATTTATTTGTTTATTTATTTATTTTGGGAGACAGTGAGCATGGGTGGGGGAGGGATAAAGAGAGGGAAAGAGAGAGATTCCCAAGCCTGCTCCCCACTGTCAGTGTGGAGCCCCACATGGGGCTTGGTGTCATGAACCCAACCATGAGATCATGACTTGAGCTGAAATCAAGAGTCAGTCAGATGCTTAACTGACTGAACTATCCAGGTGCCCCCTAAATAAAACATTTTTTTCAATTTTTAAATGTTTTTTTTTTAATTTATTTTTGAGAGAGAGAGACAAACGGGGAAGGGACAGAGAGAGAGGGGTCCAGACTCTGAGTGGCCAGCACAGAGCTCAACAAAGGGGCTTGAACTCACAGACTGCAAGATTATGATCTGAGCCAAAGTCAGATGCTTAACAAACTGAGGCACCCCTAAATAAAAACATTTTTAATCTTCCTTCTATTCCGTGGTGTTAGCATTTCTTAGTGGGAATGCATACACACACCATAAACACAGTTTTTTAGTAACTGAAAAAGTTGTCCTGTATTTATCTAAAGGAGTAGATAAATGGATATGTGACACCTTTCCTAAATGATGGTTTGAATGTGTCCAATATAAATTGCAATGGCAGTTGTACTTTGTGTTTTAGATAACTTATGAAGTGATCAAGGACTAGGAAATGTTTATTAGGATAATAAGACCATTGGGGCGCCTGGGTGACTCAGTCGGTTAAGTGTCCAACTTCAGCTCAGGTCATGATCTCATGGTTTGTGAGTTTGACCCCCTTGTTAGGCTCTGTGCTGACGGCTCGGAACCTGGAGCCTGCTTCAGATACTGTGTCTCCCTTTCTTTCTGCCCCTTCCCCACTTGTGTTCTCTCTCTCTCTCTCTCAAAAATAAATAAACATTAAAAATTTTTTTAAAAAGATTGTTGATGTACCTCAAAATTCTTTTTTTTTAATTTCAACTTTTGGTGCAATTCTGATGTGTCAAATGATAGTAACCCATCATGAATCTTAAGGGATTTAAGGGGAGTACAGTTCTATGTGTGGGAGAGGAGTTATTGGCGATTGCAGTGGGGTTAGTGGAACCAATGACCAATTTATCCCTTCAGGTGTTCTGTTGCATGGCAACAATTTGACGGATGTATCATTGACCAAGAGGTTGGAGAATGCTGGTCTGTATTAGTTCCACCTGGATTGTTTTATATTTTATAGAATTTATCACTTCCAACTTTAACCTTGCAGCAGGAGGAAAGTACATGTCACTGTCAACAATACATTTTTTTTCCTTTTGCAAGTCAAAGTTATTGAACAGTGTCTGGGCAATAAAGGAAACTTCATTCTAACCTTCTTAAGGATATTATCTTTATCACTCATAATAATTTTAAATCATAATTATGATTCTAAAAACACTTAAATTATGTATAATTCATGTAACCGATGTGAAAACTTTTTTATGCATACAAGAACTTTATTATACACAGAGATTTGAACTTGCATTACATCTTTGCTTAGAAGATTTTATTTACAATGATCCTAGAGCTGTTGCTATTATCTTCATTATAAAGATTAAGAAACTAAGACCAATGGAGATTAAGCAACTTGCTAAGGTCACAAGGCTAGTAAGTGGCAGAGTCTCAGTCTAACTCAAGTCTGTCTTACTCTCAAACTATGGAAACATTAATGTACACATTAATGTAATACATTACTGTATATTTGTGTTCATATTTTTGGATTAAATATAATAGGATTTTCCCCCAGGATTTTCCTCTACCTTTAATATTCCCTCTCCTTTCAATGCAAATTTTTCTTCTGCGTGCTTAAGACAAAGCCATGTTTCTCATCAGCACCACCCATCTCACTCAGGGAGAAGAAGCAATACTAACCTTCTAAGTTAAATAAACAATAAATGCCAAATTGTGCATTGAAAGCCCCCAGCTATGTCAATAGAATTGAGAAGAGTTAAGTAAAAGAGTGAGAGCTTTCACTGGAGGGTATTGAGAGGGCTATTCTAGGACTCATTTTTTCTAAACAGCAAAACTTGCAAAGTCATTAGAAAAGCTTATTTAACTACTAAGAAGATATAAAGATTTATTGATGATTATGCTTTTTAAAGTGAAAAATATGATCTTTTTGCCTTTCTCTTTATTATTTCATTTTTAATGGAGCTGTTGTAGACATTGCTAGAAGGGAAAAAAAATCTGCCTTTCCACAACACTTCGTCTTCGCCCTCTGCTCTACTCTCTACGGTAAGAGAATGGGAGCTCAGCATTGCACAGTCATATGTCAGGACTTTTGATTAATGGCACTTTTTGCTGAGACATACTACTTTAATATCTTGCCTTTTGCTACTGCTGTAAAATAAGTCAGATAGGACAGCATAAATCACTGACTGTCGATCTCGCTAGGATTAGGAAAGTGATTTTCTGAAGTCAATATTCTACATTCCCTATCGGAATAACTATGAAAAGATCAATTAATTTCCACCTAGTGGTAATGGGGTCATTCTCAAACATCACAATGTGGTTATTAACCAACTTTCACTCTGCCTCGTTGTCTTAGATAAAGATAATTTGTCAGGATTCCAATAAAGTTTTCATCACCATGCTGTGGGTATCAGAAAAATTGATTTCTGGCCTTTTTGTTAGGAAAAGCAATAAGGAAACAAATTTGCACAGTTTGATTTATTTCTGAAATGTACTTAAATAGAATGGTCCCCTTCAATCAAAAGACCACCTTTAGAACTATCTCATTATTTATATTGCAGGATAAGATATCAGAACAAGATTTACAACAATTTTACCACTAGTTTATAGCCCAGCTCTTGCAAAGGCCAGAATATAATTCAGCCAAAGTAAATCTAAGTTCATACATTTTTCTGAAAGATCTTGGATGCCAGCTGGTTTTAGAAACAAAAGAGAAAATTTTGAGGACACATCCAATTATAAACTATGTTGGGAATTTATTAATATTAGATTTCTACTAAAACTTTCTGGAGTACATGTAAAATCTAATCAGCACAAGTCTATAACAATATAATAATTCAATATCTAGATTTTACTATTTATTGATCCGCAATGAATTTCTACTCTGAAAGATTAAAGTATCACCTAATTTTTAAACCCTAGAAAATTTATGTAATTTATTTTCTCATTCATCTAACAAATATTTGTTAATTTGTATTATATGATAAGCACTACCATGGATTGGGGATATAGCAGTGAATTAAACTTACAAACTCCTTGCCCTAAACAATCTTACATCCTAGTCACAGAAGATATATAATCACAATGTGTTATATGTGTAAATAGTGCTTAATAAAATACTTACTTTATTATTTTTTAATGTTTATTTTTGAGAGGGAAAGAGAGAATGAGTGGGAGAGGGACAGAGAGAGACAGAGACACAGAATCCGAAGTAAGCTCCAGTCTCCGAGCACAGAACCTGACGTGGGGCTCGAACTCATGAACTGCGAGATGTGACCTGAGACAAAGTCAGATGCTTAACAGACTGAGCCACCCAGGCGCCCCAATAATGCTTAATAAAACAAATGTAAAGCATAGCAGGCAGTAAGGGCCATACAAGAAGGTACAACCAAGTAAAAGAGATACGAAAGACTGGTGGAGCAGGGTCCTATTGTATGTAGGTTGGAAAAGACACATCTCTCAGAAGTGAATTGTGAGTAGAAGCCTAAGGGAGCCTGCCTTGTACTGAGCTGTCCAGGCAGAGGAAACCACAGATGAATGGGTTCAGGTGTGGGAGTCTACCTGGCCTGTGGAAGGAACTGCAAAATCAGTTTGGGAAGCAGGCAAGGTCAAAGATTAGGGTACATGGATAGTCCTCACTGGCTACATATGTGGTATCTTTTCATTCACAGCATGGGAGGGTTGGAGTCAGGATGTGGTGGTGTGTGGAGGGTAGCACTGCCAAGGACACTGTCACTCGGTCCTCAAGTTGCAGGTTAAGTAGCTTAATGAGTTCCAGTGTGGTAGAAAAATTATGTTCCTTTTTCAGTTGACATCTCACAGTAAGTGAGGCTAGCTGTGTTGTGCATGATCGCACAGTTAGTAAATGGCAGAGCTAGTAGTCGAATCTATGTTCCATACCCTGCCTCCTAGTCACATACCACCTATCTCGAGTGAGGCAAATCTGCTGTGCCCATTTCTTCAGAAACACATGGGCTGACAGATGAACTGTCACCATTGGTAAATTTGTTCATATGAGATACAAAATAGCCAAATTATATATTTACATGCATGTTTTTAAATTATCTATATGGAAAGGAAGATAATAACATGAAATGATGGCTGTTATAGAAATCCCATTCCTACGAATTCTATGAAATCTCAGAGGCAATATGTAACAATACTTCAAATAGACCTGACAAATAGCATTTTGCATTTTCAAAATTGAAAAACTAGAAAATCAATTTCCCACGAACTGAATGAAGACTTAGAAATGCTATTTAGACTCAGTGACCTCCTAAGCTAATAGTGCCAGTGTGGTGTTAGCCACTGTAACATGACTGAAAAAAAAAATGTTAAGGAGCAAAGTTTTAAGAGTAGCAAAACTCAGCCTTGTTTTGTGAAAATTGTTATTTCTTCCCTTTTCCCAACGTTCCCTTTTCTTTTCTTTGCCCCTTTAGTTATAAATTAAAGGTGTTGGAAAACATTTATCTCTAAGGCTCCTTCTGGAAAGTTCTAAACCTCCATAAATCCACCTTTTTCCTGCTCCTTTTATTTTTGTTGTTTCCTTTAGCCAAGAAAGCCAAGAAGCCTCTTAGTGTGGTGTCTGTGTGTCTTACATCAGGACAGGTCTAAAGTGGAACTGGTGTCATGCTAAGGCAGTGAGTGAGCTCAGATGTCCTACGTGCCCTTGATCCCTGGAGTACTGCCACTTGAAACTGTATTTTCCGGGATGACCTCACAATATAAGAAATAGATATTCAGCCATGACTGTCATTAGTGCCAGTACCTAGCAGGCATCATTTTTAAGAGAAAAACAACAAGCATTCAGCAACTTGAAAGTTCTGAAACCATCCTAAGAGCAAGAGATTATAGGACTTTTATGCTTTTCCGGGTCCTAGCTTTATGTTATCTCTGTTTTGTTATTATAGAAGTTGTACCAGGTGACCAGGTGTCATTTGCTTTGCGTGAACAGCAGTGAAGCCTAGCATTATCACTCCTAAAAATTGTAGTCATACCAATTTTTGGTGGAGTTCTGTGTATTTTGAAAAACAATTTTCTCTGCATTATCTCTTTTAATAGTCACAATATCCCTGTGAGTTGGTTAATATTAAGTTACTGTCAATACAGTCAGAAATTATTTGTGTATACCTGTGTATGCATGAGAAAGTGAGAAACCCTTCGCCCAAAGACTGTCTAAGCTCTTCAGACCCTAAATACGCTCTTTTCTTCCCTAAACTGCATAAAACTTAAATCTGAGGTGTCGGAACCAAACATGACTGGGGTCTATAGGAAAAAGACTCTATGAAATTAAGCTTGGATATACTGACCCTATATTTGAGCGACAGGGATCAAATGTAGGATCAGCATGTCTAGGAGAGTCTACTAGTCTACATGAAGTGTCTGAGACTCCCGTGATGTTTCTCGGTAGGATGCTGCCAAGTTCCTTACTCCCTCAGCCTGGCTTTGGACTTGGCCTCTGGAAGTGATTATACCGTCTCCCCTATAAAATCAATACCACTGACTGGGCCTTGGGTTCTTAAGTATAAAGCTGCTACGAACCTTCCTGTAAAATTGTTTTTATGAACATATGTCTAGATATCCTTTGAGTGAAGCCTAGGAGTGGAATGGCTGGGTACTTTTCTGAGTGTCTTTTTAACTTTATGAGATACCGGCCAACTGTTCTGCAAATGATGTGAACCATTTTATATTCTCACCAGTATACATGACAGTTCCATTTGCTTCACTTCTTTGCCACCACTTGGTGATGTCAGTCTTTTCAAAAATTTTAGTTATTCTGATGGGCGCTTAGGGGCATTCACTGTTGTTTCAATTTGCATATCTCTTAACAACTAATGACATTGACTATTTGTTTATGTGTTTTTTGGCCATTTGTGTATCTTCTTTTGCCAACCCCTCATATATTTTGCCCATTTATTTCAAAAGGTTTGTTATCTTCTTTTTAATGGATTATAAATGTCCTTTACATATTATGGATATAAGTCTTTTTGTCAGATAGATATATGTATCGTGAATATTTTTTCTCAATCTGGAGCTTGCTTTTTTGTTTTCTTAACCATGTCTTCTAAGAACAAAAGTTTAATTTTGATCTGTTTTAATTTGCAAATATGTTTATGTATTAGATGAGATGAAAAGCTACTGAAATGATACTGTGGGTATTATTTACTAAAAAAATGTGTATGTACAGAATGATCTCATTTCAGTTAAAAAATCCCTTTATGTATAGATATACAGAGATGAAGATCTGAAAGGACATACACTAAGGATATTTCATTATTACATTCAACTTAGTAACTTTAAGTTTTTGGTTTTGCTTGTTAGCATTTTCTTACTTTTCACAATGCAAATGTTATGCTTTCCTAATAGCGAAAGGGACTTTTTAAAAGAAATTATGTCAAGTACAAAGTAACTGTAACTCTCTTTTATAAAAATTGTTTATTTATTTATTTAGAGGGAGAGAGAGCGGGGAAAAGGGCAGAGAGAGAAGAGTAGAAAGAGAGAATCCCAAGCAGGCTCTCTGACTCCAGGCTCCATCTCACAAACTGTGAGATCATGACATGAGCCAAAACCAAGAATCAGACACTTAACCAACTGAGCCACCCAGGTGCCCTACAACTTTCTGTTCTTCCCTCCCAAAACTAAGTCAGTGATAAGCTCTAGCATTTTTTTCTATGAGTACATTAATGTATCTAGATAATATTTCAAGAAAAATATACTTTGCCTTTTTTCAGCAACTCACTTTTTAAAAATTTAGCATATCCTACACATCTTATAGATTTACATAGACCGAAATGTACTTTTTATTCCCCCTTTTCTGGATACACAGATTCTTCTCATTTGTGTTGTATTGTAATAAACAGTGGCTCAGTAGGCATCCTGGAATGTATATTTTTAAGAAGTCAACATTTAACAAGTATCTACTGAGAATTTATGCCATGCTGTGTTCTAAACATTGAGGACATAGAAGTGAGCAAAGCAAAGTTTCTGCTTTTCAGGAATTAACTAGTACAGGGTAATGAACAAAACAAATTAGCAAGAACAAACTTCCTTCATATTTTAATACTATGAGGAAAACAGAACAAAGGTGTTTTATAAATATTTATTTTCATTTCATAAACTGCAGGGAAAGAACCATGGGGAAAAATACAAAAGTAAATGCATAATGTAGCAAGTAAGGTTACTAGAATAAAGGATCTGAACAGGATACTCTCTGAAAACACGGGAATACGTTATGTATACTTCAGTTCTCACTGCTAGTTTATTTAAGAATAAACTTAATGCAAGGAAAGCATGAGTTATAAATTCAAATGACTCATCAAGATCAGTTATTAGATCTTTCTTCCTTCAGCCCAGACAGCAAATAAATACATGGATTTATTTTTAGCAGTTTGGCACTCTCTCTCAGTAGATACAAGTTAGGGAAAAATTATTGGAAGCTACCCATTTGAACAATAGTAGCAGAGAAGGCAATAAAAGCAAATAAGAGGGGCGCCTGGGTGGCTCAGTTGGTTAAGCATCTGACTTCGGCTCAGGTCATGATGTCACAGTTCGTGGGTTCGAGCCCTGTGTCGAGCTCTGTGCTGACTGCCAGCTCAGAGCCTGGAGCCTGTTTCGGATTCTGTGTCTCCCTCTCTCTCTGACTCTCCTCTGCTTGCGCTCTCGCTCTCTCTCTCTCTCTCAGAAATAAATAAAAAACATTAAAAATTAAAAAAAAAAAGAAAGAAAGCAAATAAGATGCTGTAGTAGCCTGGCTGCCATGGCTCTGGATCCCTGCTTCTTATTTTATTTAATTACTTTTCTGGCCCTCTGAAGCTCTGAAGCTTGATTCATTGATTCTGGGCTCATAACATATTCCACTAATGCTCCTTTTGCTTAAGCTGGCCATTTAAGAAATCTCTTTTGACTGCAATTAAGAACTTTAAGTGGAACAAATATGACTTTTAACTTTTTCCTCAGTAACTACCACAGAGTAAGTTCTTTATTAGCACAAAGGCCATGAGAAACATGGACTAAAAAAACAGGCACTTAGACTCATGCCTTTCTTCAATTAGTCATTCATTCACATAACATTTAAGAAATATTAAATGTACAAAGCACTGCACTAAGCTTATGGGAGGGTGGGAGACAACACTAACATCTGTGAAATATGAGCAAAGCACCTGGATACCTTGGTTGATCTTCAGGCCCCTGAACTCACCAATGGTAGATGACCAATGTTTGCATATAGTGTTTTACTTGGTTGGTATTCCTTCGCTATTCATTTATTTTCTTATACATAATAATGTTTTCTACCATTTCGTTTTGAAATTCCTCATTTTTTTCAATGATAGGATATATTAAGTGGTGCCTAGCGGTAATATGATATATTTGCTGCTTCTTGCCCTTCACAGCAGTAGTATTTGCCTGAAAATAAGTAAATGCTTTGTGCAACTAGGCTGTGTTCATGCAAACACACGGTGTTCAATAAACTAAAATTGTGAATCATGCAAACATTAAAATAAAACATGATTTGGTCTATTATGGTTCCTCACATTGGCTTTGCCTCTGTGGGCAGGGCAACTCTAAAAAGCAATGCCATAGAAAAGAAGGAATTAACCAGGAATGAGGAAGGATGGCATTTTAGGCAGAACAAAGACCATGTGTAGCAACACAAGCGGCAAGGTGGCTTGAGGGCCTAGAAGGATCTGAAGAGTTTACTTTACCTGGAGAGAGTAACAGGGTGCATCTGGTAAAAAGAAAAATAAGTGAAGCTAAAGAGATATGCAGATGCCATATATTGAAGAACTTTTCACGCTAAAAAGGCTGAAGCTCAAGTACATACAAGCAATTTATTCAATTTGTATCCTCCTGCTACTGCTTGCTTTGCGAACTTAAGGAAGGCTCTTTCCTTCTTTCACACAATACTGCAGGCCTTTTATGGTCATGAATACACAATTTGACCTGTTGCCCTTGAGAGAAAAAAGTGAGGGGTGGAGATCTGACACCCACTGAACACACACACACACACACACACACACACACACCATGCATGTACTCGCAGACACAATGGGCTTGAACTTTCTGCCCTAATTGAGTAACAGCTTAGTCTTCACGCACTACACAATCAACTCCTCAACCATCACCACTAGGAATTGGGCATTCCTTTAGATACCCCTTGAGAGTTATTTCATGAAGTTTTGACATCAGAACTTTAAAGAGATTTAAAAAATGTTCACTTACGGAGCAAAGAGAGAAAATGGTGATGGAGTGATGAACAGTGTTGGCAGATAAAAAAAAAAAAAGTCCTCAATAAGCACCAGCATATTTTAGTAATGAAAATCAATTTTAAATCACAATGAGCTTTGCAGTCCAATAGCTGAGATGTTTTCTTTTTGAAGAAGTATAGTTCCATGTGATTTTTTTCTGTTTAGGTATTTAATGTGAGGTGTAGGTTTCCACGGACGGGTGCTGATAGCTAGGACTGTGGTGGCAAGGGAAGTTTCCAGACCAGCACAGCACACTCTGAACTTCCCAGGTACAGGTTGGCATATTTTGTGTATGGACTATTTTTACAGACAGATTCTTCTAGCTGACTGTACCCTGGATTTCTAGCTTCCCGTTTCATTTAAGGACCTAAGATCGCTAATGGGATATATTTTTTTTAACAGAGGCAGCAGCAGCAGCAGGCAAGAAGAGATAGAAACAAATGACAACCTTCTTTTTAACTCCCCTTAGTTATCTCTTAGTCTCTGGTGGAGTGCTTGTTCTTCACTACCTTATCCAAGTGGCAACCCAAGGTTTCAAGCTTGCAATTTAAAAAAAATTCAAACATTCTCCCAGGAAGGAGATTATCGTTCTCCCTGATATTAACAGGGCAGAGCTTTCTATAACGATAGTGCCCTTAAGTAGCCTTTAATATTTAATGATGGTATCATAGAGGTATTGACCTGAGAGTGAACAATAAATTATAAAAACACCCAGCAGCTCATATCAGATGAATCAGAACAATTGATTTTCTTTTTAAACATGAGCTCACCATGGGAAGTATTTTAATATGGCAGAAACAGGGCCAAGAAGCTTAGGTTTAGAATGAATGAGGCATGGAAGATGAATTGCAAGACAAGGTGCTATTTATGGGGCATATAAGAAGCAAGTGTGTAGAGAGGTGGGAGGAAGCAGGGTGACTTGTTGAAATATGGTGCCCCATGAGGGTACATTGATATACGATCCAGAGAAACCACAGAAGATGCTGAGAAGGAACTGCGATTTACAGAGCCAGTCTCCCCAAAGACCAGATATTAAGTACACATGATATTTTTGTGACATCTCTTCATTATAGTTTAATATTAAACCTGTCAGCCCTCTTAGTCAGGGACAGCTCTTACACCATTTATTGTAGGATCCATTATGGCAGAATCACCAGCATAATAGTCGGGAAGGACTGGAGGCAGTTATTGCAGATGCCTCTGCAAAAGCCAAGGCTGGCACAGAATAGATGACTTCACTTTGAATGAAGTACCAATTACTAAAGAAAAGTAGGCATTAAACATAACTGAAGTTCCTGAGGACAGGACAACCATAAAGTGATGAATGGTTAGGAGTGGATTTAATATTGTTCCCTAGGTGCAATACAAAATAATTTGTCAATCACCAGTAGAATGAAGGTGGGCATTAGGGAAGGCAATTGCTGGCATCCATCTTATCTTTTCATTTGTTATTAAAATGAATCATGAGAGTTACTCTACCTGCTCATATTTTCCAAGCAGTTTGCTTATTAATATTAGCAAATCTTTCTTTACTGATATTTTGAATCAAATGCTTTGGAAGGAAGGCATTGGGTTTAACATAGGTTTTGCTCAGACCTATATGGTCAGTATTTAAGATCTATCATTATCCCTCTAAGTTTCCTCGGTTTCTTTTAAGAATGTATGTTATTCTACATACACACGTATAGGTATACACACAAACACACACACTCAAATACAGTCCTCTCCCACTCCACTAGATTAGATGATTTCCTTTTGTAGATGGCAAAAACAGAGCACAAAATGGGAAAGAAAGATCTAAGGCCAGATACTCTTTTAAAAACCTAACAAGAACAAGAATGCCAGAATTAAACATAAAACCGACTATTAATCTGCCTTGATGTTCAGCTAGCTCTTGCCAGTGATAATATTTTACCCATTGTTTATTTTGTGTACTTTTGCAATGTTTACATGCTAGTGATCATCCCTTTCCCATCATATAAGAAAAGGCCCTGTATAAAGTAGAACCGGAAAAGATTGAATGGTGTGCTATGGGGGCTTTATAACACATTTCATTGTGCATGTTTCCTTGCTTACAGTACAGATTTTTGCAGATATTGCTTTTACCCTTCATCAGTCCTTATTTCTATGCTGGAACTTCCCTGACTGGTAATGAGGAATTTTGTCCTGATGCCTACCTTTATTGCTTTGTAGGTTAGTGCCTGCCATTCCAGAGGAAATAAAGCATGAAGCAAGGCACATGTGGTGTGTGCTGCTTAGGCACATTGCCAGTGTATACTGAATAGTTAAGGAAGAAAAAAAGTATGAGTGGTATTTACCAAATCATTTCCTCTTCCTCCCTCCCAATGTCTTAGGCACCAAACGTTTTTGATGTTTTCTTTTTATGGTGCTTTATCCTTCTCTTCCTTTCTGTTTCTGTGCCCACCATCTCAACTCAAACATTCATCCACTCACACAATTACTGAAATATGTGCTGAGGGATCCCCCACAACAGCCTGAGGTTTCCTCTGCCTCAAAAATTATACATGAATAGTCATAGTTATTTTAATAATACACTGCTCTCACAAACACCTCCAACTCCACATCTCTACTCAGTTGCCCTTGATGGTTCCCTAAAATTAAACAAAACCAAAAAAATCATAAGCTTGAGTTTAAAAGTTCTCTCTTATTTCTCCAATATTTCTTCTTTCAGTATACCCCAACAAGAAATCGCTGCTGCAGCTAAGCCTTTCATTCATTGTTCCACAACTAGATCAACCCATAATTCTAAGCACTTGGGTGGCATCCCCCCCTCTCTTGTTCCCTAAGTTCTCCTCTCCCCTGCAAACCCAGCCACAGCTTCAGCTCTCCTAACAGGGCCAAGTTTCTCTGCTGAATTCCTGCACAGCCTCCTCCCCTCAGACACAGACTCAGACAGCCAACTCATGCTTGGTACGCGTCTCAAACTTGCACTGTCCAAAGCGCAGCTCTGTGTGTTCTCTTCTGCCATCACCAGCTCTGTTTTCGCCCTTTCCTGGCCCCAGAAGTGGCAACACCATCTATCTGGTATTAGACAGGGTCCCATTTGCCCTCATTTCTCACATTGGATTCGTTTACAGTCCTATTCAGTTCTACTTCCAAAATACATTTCACATCTTTCAACTTGTCTTTGTATTTGTTGCTGTCACTAACAGCACGGGCCACCATCACTTGGAATCTGCAGGAGTGCCCTAAAATGCCCGTGCCCCACTCAAATATATTCCCCATCATACAGCCACAAAAACAAACAAGACACATAAACTAACAAATATCAGATCCTTTTCCTCCCCTTTTTGAAATTTTCCATTCCTTTCCTTTCCATGACCTGTAGTAGGCTCAGCATGACAAAGTCCATCTCTAAACTCATCTTGGCCTACTGTCCCCATGACATGTTATTTTTATAGCCACATTAGACTTCTGGTAGTTCATAGATACACCAATTTAGGCTCTTTATGCTTGAAGCTACCTCTTATCTCGGTAAGTCTGTTTTTCTTGGCTGGCTGCTCCTTCTCTTTCAGAACTCAGTTTAAACTTCAGAGAGGCCTTTATTAACTACCCGAAATAATGTAGGCTACCACCCCATTATTTTCTATCAGAAAGTTTATTTCCTTCATAGCACTTACTACAATCTCTACTTATTTGGACATTTATTTATTTACTCAATAGTGTAGCGTTTTGTTTTTTTTCCTAATCATCTGTCACCAGCACTGGAATATAAGTGCAGTAAGGCCACGGACGAGGTCTGCCTGTTTATCTTTGTATTTCTAGCCCTTAGCACTGTGCCTGGCAATCTTAGATGCTCATTAAGTATTAGTTAAATTAATGAACATTACTCTTTGGGCACAGATTATTATCCACCTCTTAGTGATATTATTTATCATTGTTGTAGAGTTTGTCTTGTAACATTTACTTCCTTTATAACATTCTAAGAAAGTATCCTACACATACTAGGACTTCAATGTATTTTAAAAAATTTTCCTAATAATAACAAAATAGGAACTTTGAAATGTCAAGTTAAGTGTATAGAGGGTAGGGAGTATGATTACGATTGTTAGAAAATAGCTTATTACTACTTGAATAAAATCTAAATGGTGTTGGGTACTTTGAGTAAGACTTTTAGTATAGCCCTGCCAAAGAAAACAGTACAGTCATGTAGGAGAACTGAATTAGCCATGTGAAATTTGGTAGAGATTTATCTTAAATTCAGCCTATCATAAGAAAAACAGGATTAATTTCCTATAGCTTGGTAAAGACATCTATACAAAAACCTTGAGACCAAACTTAGGATGGACAGGTAATTTTCTGAAAGGAAGGAAAATTAGATTTTTTTTTTTTTTGGATGAATACACACAAACTATAAGCTTGGGCTGGGGGATTCAGGGTAAATGATAAGATGAGAAGGGAGAAGTCTTTCTGAAGTAAGTCTACTGAGGCACATATGTCTAAATGAGCCTTCATTTGCCATGAATAGGAGCAGTAAGAAGTGCATAGAAATGTAAACCAGATAGGGCAAATTTGCAATTTTCTTCTCTGAGTATCCTTTTTATGTGTTAGAGGCATAGAGCTCTGTCTGGAATTTTTAAATGAATGTCTTCAAAATAAATCATTGCTAATAACATCCTGAGAATGCACATACATTTGAAATGAATAAGCTCTGTCACTCTGAGAGAATGAGTTCCATATGCTGCTGTCATCTATTCCTCCTTCATGTGGTGCCATGGCCCTGTAAGCAAATGGTCCTAATTCCCATCCAACACTCATTAGGAGGCACTTCATACTTCCTGTGATGTAGATGGAGAAATGACTTGATGAAGTTTGCTGATAGCTCTTGGAGAACTTTTTTCCTTGGCTTTCTTATTGGGATGCGTCTCAGAATGCTTATTTATCTCTTTGCAGTGCTATTTGACATCATTTTATGAATAAAAAGCTTTTAAAACTAATTTTTGATTTTCTAAATTAAGAATTATGATGGCCAAAGTAAATCTTAAGATTTCATGAGTTACCAGGTGAGGTGAAATCATTTGTTCACAAAGAAATCTGGAATATTGAGGTCAAGATGTATACAAATAGAAGGGACCATCCATTTCAGTTAAGATGATTTATATTTAAAACTGCTTCCAATTGGATTCTCTTGTAGAAGGCATTTCTAATCCCTTCAAAAGATTATTGGATTATTGAATGTTAAATGTTCCTTAAATTGTTATTACTTATATTTATTGGTGACCTATTCCCTGTATATTTCTAAAGATTTTGAATAATTTGTATTGGAAAACAAGACAATAAAAGGAAAAACAGAAAAAAAATCAGTTAAAATGAGCAGAGAAATGAATGTAGTTGCTGGAAACCTATTTTAAAGTGTGCCTCACTCTATGTTGATTGGTGGCAATATTAATTTTTTAAAATTTTCTTTAACGTTTCTTCATTTTTGAGACAAAGACAGAGCATGAGTAGGGGTGGGGCAGAGAGAAACACACACACACAGAATCCAAAGCGGGCTTCAGGCTCTGAGCTCTTAGCACTGAGCCTGACGTGGGGTTTCAACTCATGAACAGATCATGACCTGAGTTGACATCCGATGCTTAACTGACTGAGCCACCAGGTGCCCTGGTGGCAATATTAAGTTGATGAAAAAATCCACATACAACATTAAGCATCAAATACCATAATAGAAAGAAAAAAAGTAACTGAGGTGCCAAGCTGTTAAATCACTTGTCTAAACACATTCAATCTCTCAGTGACAGAGTCAGAGCCACAGTTCTTCAGGAATAACTTCTGGAATAGCTACTCATGATTCAGAAGTGCTTCACCAAATAAGAATTCCTAAAGACTCCCAACTTAAGGGGGAAAAAAGAAAGAAAGGAAGAAAGACAGAAAAAGAAAAAGAAACCTCTTAATGCCTGCAAGGCATTGCTTTGGGTTATCTTGTTAATGTTTTTATGTAGTTTCTATGTTGTTGTTTTTTTCCCCTACATGAACAAGTTCGCCTGTGGTTCTTGGACAGTTAGCAAGATTCAACGCAAAGGTCTTTTGCTCCTGTTTTTCAATTTGTTTTCAGGAGAATAAGTAATTAGCATATTTAAATAAATGCAAATCCTATGTGGTTTCTGTGCTGAAATCAATAGTTAGAAAAATTTCAGCTTTCAATGAGCTGGTCTGTTTGCCTCTCTCGATGCACTGCCCACCAGTCCCATCCTGCTGTCTGCTCTAGTGGGCAGAACTGCGATGACCACCTCCACACCTCCCTTTCCCTACGCCTTTCGGTTAAAGTTGGCCCTTGGAGAATCTAACCAAGGCATAGGGCTGAAGGAGGAGAATAGGGGCAGAGGATCTATTGCCCTGACTCCTTCACTATAGGTGGAAGGAAGGGTGGGTTGCCTCTGACTGGCTACATCCTGGGAGACGACACAACTCTACAGTGCCCAGCCTAGGGTGGTGCCCTTGTGGCTTTCTTCTGTCTGCCCATGCCGTTGAGAGTAGTTTTTTTACTAACCCCTCCATGGATTACCCTAATCTGTTTGCATTGTTTCCTGCTGGGATCCTGATGTAACTTCATCTGAGTGGTTCATACTGTATGTGAATTTTAGTCAGAAAAATGTCCTTACAGGGGTGCCTGGGTGGCTTAGTCGGTTAAGCATCCGACTTTCGCTTAGGTCATGATCTCGCGGTTCATGGGTTCGAGCCCCGCGTCGGGCTCTGTGCTGACTGCCAGCTCAGAGCCTGGAGCCTGTTTCAGTCTGTGACTCCTCTCTCTCTGACCCTCCTCTGCTCACACTGTCTCTCTCTCTCTCTCTCCTAGAAATAAATAAAAACATTAAAAAAAAGAAAAGAAAAGAAAAATGTCCTTACATCTGGACTCTTCTGCATGCTTCATGGGTATTTGGACAAATCACTTAACCTTTATTTTCAAAGTGGAATTTAAATTGATTTAGGAGGACTAAACAGGGGGATTAAATGAAATAATTTATGTTTATGGAAGGCACCTGGCGCATAGCAGTCATTTTTCATTTTAAAAAATCCTAATGCTGATCACAGAGTTCTATATTCTTCTAAAATGTCATTGCTATCTGTATGCTGTGTGCTCCATCTTTAACACATATAGCAATTTGGACTTCATTATTATGGACTCTACTGAATTTACAACCGATGTCAGAATTAAGAGAACATCAGACCCATGTTTATTAGCCAAATAGCTAATGTCAAAAATATTTGGCTTTTCAGTCAGCAAGGAATGGGAGTTGGTGACAGAACTATAGTCAATCTGGGAATAAGCAATAAACATATGATTTTCTTTTTATAATTTTATTTGTTGATGGGACATCCTCTTTTCCTAAAATAGCACAGGCTATTTAGATTACTTAATGAATTACTCTGTGCTTTTTTTGAAAGGAAAAAAATGGAAACATAACAGTGACAAGAAGTTTCAGCTTTCCTTCTTTTTTAGAATCCTATTTTTATATTCAACTCTCAAGCCTCAGTGCTATTTTTATCAGGCAGTAGTTATCTAGGTGATCTAAAACTTCTATATTTAATTCCTTAAAAGTTTTCTATTGTATAATGGATATTATGAGGTATAGCAGCCAAAGATAACCCCTCCCCAGAGGTCATATTCAACTTGGAAGTGTGTGGCCTGGTATGAGCATAGACATGGTGATTAATGTTCATATGGGTAGGATGAAGTTGGTTTCTATGTTGTGATCCCATTTTAATCTTGCTAGCTTGTAACTGGGAAATCTCAATGGTAAGGCATCTACATTTCCCCCACTGAATGTGTTAAAGAAGGATACAGTGTCCATTTGGGGATATTGTGAAACTGGGATACATACTAAGGGAGAAAACAAAATAATAAGTTATAGGTGAAGGGTATGAGTTGTGTGAAGCTGAAATAACACTGACGTTTAATTTTTAAAACTTAATGAAAAATCTCTGAAAAACATTTTTTTTTAAAAAGTCAGCCATATACTGAGCACCCAGATCTTGGTTTTCAACACTCTTCTCCAATAAGTAACTAGGGCTCCTCAGAGAGATGGCTGATTCTGGGACTGACTCAGGAAATACACAAATTGAGTCTAGGGCATTTTGTAGTGCCAGAGGGTAAGGAAATGCTATTAAAGCAAAAACACAATTATGGGGATACATCAAAGGGACAAACTACCAAACTGAAAGAGTTCCCAGTAGATGAAGCTAAAAGAGTTTGAGCAAGAAAATAAAGTAGTATTGGGTTATAATCCAAACTATAAAATAAATATCTGAATTATTACTGATGTAAATAAGTTATTGAACTTATATATAACTTTAGAGGAGAAAACACAAATCTGTAATGAAGAAATAATTTATGTAGATACCTTGCCTCAAGGAGGTGGAACATAACTCCCTACTCCTTAAATATGGACTAAGATTAGTAGCTTCCTTACAAGGAGTACAGAAAAAAAGGTAAAAACAAGAATACATTTAGAAAGGAGAAACCTGACAAATACTACCTCAATCATCTTATCAACATTAATATCAACAGTGATAAGTCATGTTAATAGTATATACCTTTATTATGATATGATGAAGCAGGCACATCATCTCTGTGGTCTTTCTCCCAAAAGTCCATAATTCCTGTATAATCAAGAGTCAAACATCAGGGAAATTGAGGGACATTCTACAAAATTCCTAGGCAGTACATCTCAAAACTTTGAAAATCATAAAACACAAGCAAAATATTAGATACTAACATATAAGAGAGGCCAAAGGAGACAGTAGTGACTAGATGTAATGTAGTATCCTGGATAGAATCTGGAACAGAAAACAGTGAGATAAAAACTAAGGAAATCCAGGTGCACCTGAGTGGCTCAGTCAGTTGAGTGTCCAACTTCAGCTCAGGTCAAAATCTCACTGTTCTTGGGTTCAAGCCCTGCATCAGGCTCTGTGCTGACAGCTCAGAGCCTGGAGCCTGCTTGGGATTCTGTGTCTCCCTCTCTCTCTGTGCCTCCCTCCACTCCCACCTGTGCTCTGTGTCTCTCTCTCTCAAAAATAAATAAACATAAATTTTTTTAAAAAATTAAGGAAATCTGAATGAAGTATGAGCTTTAATTAATAATAATGTATCAATATTGGTTTATTAGTTACAAAAACATATCATATTAATGTAATGCTAATGAAAGATATTAATAATAAGGAACAGGATGTAGCTATATGGGAACTCTGTGCTAAGTAATTTTTCTGTAAATCTTAAACTATTCCAAAATTAAAAGTTGGTTTTTTTTAATCAGTCATATCTGATCACTCTAAAAGAGAGTGCAACTTTTCATTTTTATTTATCTTCTAAATGTTGCCAGGGTACTTTTTCTAAATACAATTATGATGTTAAATGCTTGTTTGAATATCAGCTACTATCTACTCCTATGGATGGTCCTTTACCAATCCAATTGGCCTCTACAGATCTCTCCCTTCCCTTAAGGTCTATCAGTATTGCATTTGTCAGCAAATATGAAAACATTTTACCACAATGCTCAAAATAATAAGGGTTTATATTTCTGACTCACAAGAAAATGAGAGGTAGGTGGTTATTAATGGTGTTTCAGTGGCCTTTCATGTTCAGGCTGATGTCTCTGAGATTGTCCTACCTTTTCCCCATGAATACAAAATGGCTGCTGCAGCCTGAAGCAGGGAAAGAGGGAGATAGGGATAAGAGCCATATTTTTCCTCTTTTTAGTGCATTGCTTCAGAGGCCCTACTTATTCAGTCACTAAGAAAAGTTCCGCAAGGATGTAGGAGGCTCGGGAGTGGTTATATCCAGCCCTCAGCATCTGTCATTCCAAGAATTTAATGTGATTATATTAGTCTTATTGTTCTTTGCAGGGAACTCCCATATTTCACCTGCATTTGCTCTAACTCCAAGGTATCGTGAAGCAACGATGCTTCTAGCCACATTTGACTGGTGTCTATCATAATCATCTAACTCTCTAAATCCCTACAGTCCTGTTCTGGGGAGAAAACCAAAAACATGTGAAGCTAAGAAACTTTAAGCTCACCAGTCTGATACCTACTTAAACTTAATAAAGGAGCGCATTTTTCACACTGGTTTAAAGAAAAGGAAATGCTTTTATTTTTCCCATGTGTTCCCATAAATCATCTTGTTTTCTCTTATGGATTAATAGAAGCATACTGTTAAAGGAGCTAATTATTTTGGATTTGTGGGAACTGTTTTCTGAAGTTGAAGTTGAGGCTTATATCAGAGATACATTTTATTAAAGGAACTTTTTTTTTTTTTTAAAGATTCAGGACAGAATAGTTAAAATTGGAATTCTTTAGAACAGTCCTGGAGGTCTATTCATTATACAGATGGCATAAAAATGAAGAGCTTACTTAAGCATCCACTGTATCTGGATTTGAATCCCTGTTCTACCAGTGCTGTGACTTTGCACCTTTGACTGGTGTCTCAATATTTGTGCGCCTTAATTTCATCACCTGAAAAATGTGGATGATAAAAATAGTAACCACCTAAGATATTGTATGAATCAAACTAATGCATGTAGAACTCTTCTAAAGCACTTAATGAATGTTAGCTGTTATTATTCTCATTAGCATTAATGTCAGTATAAAAGAGGGGAATAAAAGTGCTGTTATTATTTCTATTATCATATACCACGTATAATTTACCTGTTTTCCTCTTTCATAACCTTAAATGTTTTCTACCAATTATGTTTAGAAATATGGAACTAATTCCTGCCTGTATTGTTAAGGGTTTTGATGTGTGTATGTCTATATTTTCTTTCAAAGGTGAAATTTAAGCAGTATATCTCATTTATTAGATAGGGCTATAAAGCAAACTGACCTTAATTGTTGATGTTGCTTTCCAGGAAGAAATGTAAGCCCAATTTTCTTTGCTGACTTTTCATCAGCCATCTGTCAAAGCACTCCTTTGTGTCTGTGTATGACAGCATATTGTACATATTGCCTCACCACTGAGAGGTTAACTTTTTCAAAATTAAATTCTATTAATTAGTATAGAGTTTTTTCTTATCCATGAACTCACCCATTTAAGGGTGATGTGAACATATGAGTGTGTGGAGATTACACGTGTTTCATACATTGTGATAGATGTCTATAGGTCTTACCTAGTCTCTGAGTGCATTTAAAACCCACTTACATCGTTTAATAATACTTAATGAGTTTTCAGTGTTCCTTTCCTTTGATATTAGGTATATATAGAGAAAATCTTTTTCAGACTACCCAGGGAGAGAAATTGGGTAAGGCAATGAAGGAATAATACTTCCCTTTGTTTTAAAGGTGGTAGTATGCTCTGTTTTATTGTTTACTGTTTCATGGGTTTACTTCCAGTTTCCTTGTACCAAATTGTACCTACTAAATGACACAATTGTACTTCTGTCTGCTGACCAGGGTAATGTTGAAATAAGAGGAGGAATTATCAAGTAGATATGAGATTAGACTTGTTATTCCCATTTATTCTCTCCTTTGAATAAAAATCTCTTACGTTAATTCCTGGTTGAGAGAAAAGGTATTGATTTTCTCACCTATTCTAGAGAATGTGTATGAATCTATTATACAGCCTTAGGTTTTTACTTCTACAAATGTTTTGAGTTACTCTCCGGGGGTTGTTGAGTTCCAGATTTTGAGGAACCTAAAGCTTTTAACTTCTGAATGTTTAGGAGAAAGAATACAAAATTATAAATAATAAATCAACTATTGTTTTAGAATGAGAAAGAATTCACAACAAATTAAAAATTCATGACAGCTGATAAATGCCCACAAGCATCACAAATCTAGAAATCTAACAAGATTTTTACTTATAAAGTGCCCAATGTACCTTCTTTCCTACCTTAATTGACTGAGCACTCTTGATCACTCTTTGTTTGAAAAGAATTTTGTAGTATCACTTTCTACAGAAAGGATGAAAAGCAAACCATGAAAGACTCTTGAATACTGAGAACAAACTGAGGACTGATGGGTGTTGGGGGGGGAGGGGGGAGATGGGCATGGAGGAGGGCACTTGTGGGGATGAGCACTGGGTGTTATATGGAAACCAACTTCACAATAAACTATTTGTAAAAAAAAAAAAAAAAGAAAGGATGAAAAGATAATTCAGCCTTTCCTTAAAGTATATATGTATTTGAATATATATATATATATACATGTATATATACATATATTCCACTAACTCTAAATTAAATATATCCCCAAAACAACTTCCCGTTTTCTGATACCAAAAATGCGGTGATACCTTCAGCATTGGCTGACCCAAGGAAAGTGTGATGGTTGGTAAATTAGAATGGAAAGAGGGAATTTAATAGATTACGGCTAAAATATCTTACTTTGGGGAATTGCACAAAAATATATGACCATGTGAGCATACTGATATAGTCCCTCCAGGACCTTGGAAAAAGCCCATGTAACTGAAGAGCCTCAAAGCTTAAGCTCTATATATTTCATAATTAATTCCCCACTGCTTAAGGGACAAAGACATGATAGCACATTGACTCTTCCTTTCACCAACAAAGAGACACATTATGTTATCTGTGGAGTTTACTCTCTCTCCAAGACTCCTAATTATTGGATAACATTATTATGCTAAGATAACGATAAGAAGAAATTGTTTTCATTAAAAAATCATGACTATAACCAATATTTTAAAAAGTTTATTTGCTCTTTAAACTAGACATTTAACCAGGGTCTAGTGTGCACCACATATTAAGTCTAAATTGCCAATATACCCACAGGAAGAACTGTGAAAATATTCATGAATTATTTACTCCCGTACTTCAAACAGGCTGAATGAGCATTTGTTTTAATCTAATAGTTATGTTTTGATTATAGACTGATGACCTTGAACTTATGAAACTTTTCATCTTTCACAAACCCACTTGATTTCCTAAGTCTTGTATTTTATACCAGAGAGACAGAATCAATCAACAGATTAATATAGAAATCACTCTCAGTCTTAAAACACATCTTAAACAAACTAAAATGAATCCATTGGAACTGAACTATCGTAGTCCCCCTTCATCCACCATTTCATCTTCTGTGGTTTTTTTTTTTTTTTAAATGTTTTATTAATTTCTAGGAGAGAGAGAGAGAGACAGCCAGCGTGAGCAGGGGAGGGTCACAGAGAGAGGGAGTCACAGACTGAAACAGGCTCCAGGCTCTGAGCTGGCAGTCAGCACAGAGCCCGACGCGGGGCTCGAACCCACGAACTGCGAGATCATGACCTAAGCGAAAGTCAGACGCTTAACCGACTAAGCCACCCAGGTGCCCCTCATCTTCTGTGGTTTTAATCACCACAAGTTAAGTACAATCCAAAAGCTGATCCTTCTGATATACGGTCAGAAGGTCAGTAGCAGCCTAACTCTACATCACGATGCATATGTCACTCATCTCACTTCATTTCATTACATAGATATTTTATCATCTCACAGTATCGTGAGAAGGGTGAGTACAGTAAAATAAGTTATTTTGAGAGGGAAGAGAAAGCACACTCACATAACTTTTATTACAGTATGTTATAATTGTTCTATTTTATGATTAGTTATTGTTATTAATCTCTTGTGCCTAATTTAGAAGTTAAACTTTGTCTGAGATATATATGTATAGAGAAAAACATAGGATACATAGGGTTCAGTACTACTGCATTCAGTTATCTACTGGGAGTCTTGGAACATATTCCCAGGGTATGGATACAGGTACTGTATCAAGAGGTAAATTCTTAATGGCCAATTTTTCTTCCCTGGTCGGAAGTCACAGTTAGCTGTGCATGTTATAGCTGACTTTAAAGAACCCTGTGCATGTAAAGGCTGTTGTTTATTATTGTTGCTTCCTTCTATTGTTGTCTACTCCTTCCTGGCCATATGAAGGAGCCGAGAGTAAGGACTTCCATATCAGATCATATTGCAAACTCTGGACTACTTACTGGCTGCGTCATTTATTTGGGGCAAATAAACTAATTTCTGAGCTTCAGCTTCCTCTTTGTAAATGGGAAATGTGCTTCACAGGAGAGCTGTAAGAATAATTTAGAGTAATAAAGTACCTGACTCTCCTTCTGACACATTATGACCATTTGATAACTGTTAGTTCTCTTATTATGAAAATTGAGCAGTTCTTGAAATTCCTAAATGAGACAGTACCAGAAGAAAGCACTTATATAGACTTTCAGCTCTATTCTTAAGGGTTTCAAAATTGCCAAGGTTTTCTTTTTGATTGTGAGAAAGCTTGTCCCTGATTCCTTCAAAAACATTAACATTCTGGGAAAACATTCTGGGAAACATTCTGGGAAAAAGTCATGTGTGACCCAAAACAACTGTTATGTCCCATCACTATAATTTCTCTATTTTACAATCACATGTGAGGAAGTTCATGTCAAAAAAACATGGCAGAAGAGACTGTATTTTTAAAATAACTTTATTTGTTAATAATACAAAAAAATCTTAATATAAATGAAAGAAATGCATTTAATATGTGGAATTATTTTTCATAATCTTTAACATTTTATGAAAGTGATTATTTTGGTGACTTATCATGGAGGTAAGTTATCTCACAAAGGTAGAATACACATGCTGTATAAGCAACATACACCCAGGGCAAGGTCTATCAACAGGAGCAGGTATATCTATATGTTGTAAATAATCTTGCAATATTTCATGGTTTTTGGCCTACTTTTCATCATATTTGAGTAGATTGTTTCATTTTATAATTTACTTGATGGGATTGGGTTGTGCTCAAACTATCAGCATTGTCTTTAATCTTTGGTTTCTTTGAATGAAACTCTTAAGCTACCTGTCCATTACTATGTGAGGACTAGTTTCTTAACATTGATGTGCTAATCCATCACTTCATTAAACCATAAGCTGTAGTATATTTGATAAACTCAAAGCTCCAAAACAACTGTAAGATCTCTGTTCTCAATTCCTTTGCCTCGTTAAACTGTTCCTCTTCCCTTGAGTCTCCATTTTCAGAGAGCAAAACTGACCATCTAATGTATGCACTACGTGAAAGTGCCAGGGTCAGTCACATTTTGAACATCACTACTACCAGATGTCTTTATTTTCTTCTATGGAAATAATATAAAACCAAGTTGTAGTTGTATTTTCTTACAGAACCCAATGTATTATCATGCTCAGCCCCTCTGACCATCAGCTTCAAATTTGATGAAGCACATATAACTTCAGTGGTATTTGGCATTCTCTAGGGCCTCCCTGTTAGTGCCCTTGGCTTACCACTGAATAATAAGCATGGTTTATGGAAATTCTTCTGGTACTGCTTTGGACAATAACTGTGTGTTTTTTCTTAAAAAAAAAAAAAAAAAACTATTGATGGAGCACCTGGGTGGCTCAGTCAGTTGAGCATCTAATTCTTGATTTCATCTCAAGTCATAATCCCATGGTTGTGGGACTGAACTCCGCATGAGGCTGCATGCTGAGCCTAGAGCCTGCTTAGGATTCTTCTCCCTCCCTTCTGCTCTCCCCAACTTAAGCCTTGTGTGCTCTCTCTCTCTCTCTCTCTCTGTATCCCTCTCTCATGCAGACACACTCTCTCAAATAAAAACTAAAACTAAAAATAAATTATTCATGATACTTGTTAAAGAATAGTAAGGCAGATTTTAGTCAGGAAGCTATCTTGATATATATGGAGACCACTGTAATGGGGGGACTTCAGCTGCAGCAACTTCTTACTTGACGTTTCCAGAGGCAAGGGAAACAAAAGTAAAAATTAACTATTGGGACTTCATCAAGAGAAAAACCTTCTGCACAGCGAAGGAAACAATCAGCAAAACTAAAAGACAACTGACAGAATGGGAGAAGATATTTGCAAATGACATATTGGATGAAGGGTTAGTATCCAAAACCTGTAAAGAACTTATTAAACTCAACACCCAGAAAACAAATAGTCCAGGGAAGAAATGAGCAGAAGACATTAACAGACACTTTTTGAAAGAAGACATCCAGATGGCTAACAGATGTATGAAAAGATGCTCAACATAATTCATCATCAGGGAAATACAAATCACAAGCACAATGAGATACCACTTCACATCTGTCAGAATGGCTAAAATTAACAATTCAGGCAACAACACATGTTGGTGAGGATGCAGAGAAAGAGGACCCCTTTTGCACTCCTGGCAGGAATGCAAACTGATGCAGCTACTCTGGGAAACAATATTGAGGTTGCTCAAAAAATTAAAAATAGAACTGTCCTATGACCTAGCAATTGCATTGGTAGGTATTTATCCAAAGGGCACAAAAATGCTGATTTGAAAGTGCACATGCACTCCAATATTTAAAGCAGTACTATCGACAATAGCCAAAGTATGGAAAACCCAAATGTCCATCAACTGATGAATGGATAAAGAAGATGTGGTATATATGTATACAATGCAATATTACTTGACAGTCAAAAAGTGATATCTTGCGATTTGCAACAATGTGAATGGAACTAAAATGTATTATGCTAAGTGAAATAAGTCACTCAGAGAATGACAAATACTAAATCATTTCACTCATATGTGGAATTTAAGAAACAAAGCAAATGAACATAGGGGAAGAGAAGCAAAAATAAGATAAAACCAGAGAGGAAGACAAACCATATGAGACTCTTAAGTACAGAGAACAAGCTGAGGGTTGCCAGCGGGGTTTTGGGTGGAGGGATGGGCTAAATGAGCGATGGGCATTAAGGAGAGCACTTGTTGGGATGAACACTGGGTGTTGTATTTAAGTTCTATACCTGAAAAAATAAAATAAAGCAAAATAAAAGTAAAGAGTCTCAGAAGTCAGAAAAAAAAAAAGAGTAAAGGGGAATTGGGGTTAAACTAACCTAACAGGATTCTTGATGAAGGCAGATCAGGTGATCAGACATCACCTGAGGAATGGTGGAGGATGTGGAACTCCATCAGATATCATGGGTGGGGGAATTCTGGCTAAACTGAACAGGATTCTTGCTATTTGGACAATGCAGAGATGAACACAGAAGCTCAAAGTAGGTCCTAGGGGTGCCTAAGTGAGTCAGTCAATTGAGCATCCGTTGCTTTGTTTTGGCTCAGGTCATGATCTCACAGTCATGGGATCGAGTTCCACATTGGTCTCTGTGCTTAGTGTGGAGCCTATTTGGGATTTTCTCTCTCCCTCTCTCTGCCCCTCCTCTGCTCTCTCTCTCTCAATATAAATAGACTTTTAAAAAATGTACAAAAGTAGGACCTAGTTGAAAAGACAGTTCAGAAGAGCCTGACTAAAGTTTATCCAAAGAGAGATTCTTTGTTAGTTTGCAGCCAGTCTTCTATTCTTCACTGGACCTTTCCTTTCATCTATAAAAAGTTGACCTGTTTTTGAGGTTGGTATACTTTGTCAGCTACTATTTATTATTAGATTCAGTTTTCATGTAAATCTTCAGCTGTAGATGCTATTTCTTTGTTGTAACTATATCTGTATAATTGTCCATCATCTATTCTTTTGTTTTTTATGACTGTGTTACAAAATGTGGTAACTCATTAAAAAAAGTGTTTGAAATATTTGTAGCCTGTTAGCTTGAGTAGATTTTTGTTGTTGTTTTGTATGTTTCCTTCTAACTGCAAATGTATTATTTAATGCAGGGTGATATAAAAAGAGTAAAAATGAGTGATGAGTATAGGTATTCAGTTTGAAATTAAAATTTAAGAACATAATGGCACATTTAATCCTATCTAAAATATAATAAAATAGAATAGGGACAAATTCTGGGAAAAGCTCTATGTTTAATAAAGATTTATGTTAGTATTTTATAAATTGTTAAAAAAAAACTTATTAAATGTCCACAAACAATACGAGGTTTAATGAATTTACATTTGCTAATAAAAACTTAGTCCATGATTGTGAAAGCTAGCTAATATACAGAAAATAAAGTTTTAGGAATTGATAATTAATTAATTAAATATTAACTTCATGCATACCTCAGAATTTTAAACTCTTTTCAAATGTTAAAATGGTTAAGAAGTGCCTTACGTTTTGTAACTAGTTAAAATGGAACATGGAATACTTTCATAATCAAAGGAAAACATGTGCTCATATTATCTAGCTGAATTATTCCTGAATCTAGCAGATCCGTTACTTCAAGTGTTGCAAGAACTTAGAAAATTTTATTTTATCTCTTTAATTTCAAGTATGCCTCTATACAGGCAGATATCTATGGATGTGTGTTTTTCAAGCTGTGAAAAAAGTTTTTAAAGACCAAATTGCATCTTTTTGAGTTAAAAGTGGAGCACAGTATGCATTAGTATGAGGTAAATACTCTCAGGCAAAGATTTCAGGAAGACTATGTCCAGTTGTTTTTAAAAAGGTAGCCACAACAATTGTACAGCCCACATTTATGTATACTACAGAAGAGATATCCAATTTTTAAAAGTATAATTAATACCAATTGCTAATAGTTCTATCATCTTTTAAGATTGAGGGGGAAAATTCTGCATTAAGACCCCTATTAATAAATAGTAATTAGTGTTCATGAATAGATGAAAGTCAAGCCAGGCCCAAATAATTTTTTCAGCCAATTGTGAAGTGACATTAAGATCTGTTCATATTAAAAGGAGTCAGTATTTATGTTTTTTTAATCTTATCTTAGAATAAGATATGCAAGCCTTGTCATATCTGATCATCCATAATCCATTTGTTTCATCATAAAAGTCCAAAGTATTTGTTATTACAGAGCATCTTACTATTCTTGAAACTCCTCCAGTTATATACCTTAAGAGGTTAATAAAAAAGCAATTTTTAAGTGTTTCCTCCTTATCTCCAATATAACATTGCCATTTTCTGTGTAACCTTGAGTTTTTCTCCTTTGGCCAAGCTTTATGATATAAGATGTCACCTTTGTGAAAGCATTGGAAAGACCATGTAAAAACATGGAATGAAAAATTGACATAGCACTCAATCTCCACTGAGCAATTCAACTGAATACAGTACCAAATGTTTCAGTGCTTGTTGAAATATTACAAAGGATTGGAATTTTATCTTGAAAAAAAATACAGCACTTGTATATATTTTATAGGAATATACTGTGTCTAATAGTGAGGAAAGTACTTTATTAAGCTTCTTTTGAAGGAAACTTCAATACCATGATCTTGTTCTATGCATTTTCTCTAAGACAATAAAATCAGTAAAATTATGTTCCATGTACATTTCAGCTGTATTATGTTAATTTTGATGATTATTCTTTGAAATTTTTTTGTATTAAATAGAACAAGATACAATTTATTCCTGACCAATGCCTTACCTGCCTTTATCTGTCATTTTACAGATCAAATTAGGAAAATGATTCTCTAGTTCCATCTGGTGAAAATAAAATATAGACTTTCAACACAGTATTTATTTTGGTTTGCTTTTATCTTCTTAAAGTTGTTAGTACCATTTCTTAGATTAAATTAGGTTTTCCTTCTTGTGAAACTATGAGCCATCAAAAATAAAAAGAATATGTTTTTCAAATATAAATGATAATTACAGTTGCAATAGCAATTGAAAAAAATAACAGAAAAATACTTGTGCTAAGGGTAATAACCAAAATAGCAAAAGAACATACTAAAATCAAATGATTTGTGGGGACAGCAGATTCGTATGTATTTCATTTAGTTTATAATTGTTAACCTCACCATGATGTTTGTTCATTTAAAAATAAAAAAACAGTAGAGGAAGACAGATTGTCCAGGAATTTTTACATGATTTATGCTAAGCTTCAGGTAAGTTTTCTTTCATCTCGAGTCTACATTACTTCATGGATTTTGATTTCAAAGAATTGTCAAATTGGTCAGGTCTAACTATGGAAATCAGTGATACTGATTGTGCCTTCAAATCACCAAGCACATATTTACCACCTGAGAAAATAAACCCCATAGTTCTCAATGTCCTAAGCCCCCTGAGCTTCTCTGCAGCTATGGATTCCAGTTCTCCAATAGAAGCCATACTGTCAGGTTCATGTTGTAGGTAATACAATAGCAAGCAGTACTCTATGGTAGCCCCTTTGCTTCTTATATGGCAGGCCTAAAGATCACTATATAACACAGTACAATAAAACTTTTGTTTGTGAGGATAATTCATTCCAGAAACATGCCTGTAATCTACAACACTTGTATATCAAAGCAAATTTCAAGAACCATTGACCCAGTTGTGATCATGTGACATTCAGCATCATGTACTACTTAGATTGCAAGACATCACTTGTTTATCAAGTTAAAATTTATTAGGAATGTTTACTCGTCTTGCAGAACATTTGTAGAACAAGTTACTCACAATCCAAGGCTTTACTGTATATTATAAGCTAGTGTAGAAGGTTCATTTCTCCTTTCACTGTATGTACCAACTCCTGGTAGTTTCTTTTACTTTTTATTTTATCTTATTTTTTCCTTACATGTCAATAAATATATATGTATGTATAAATATTATATATTTTAAGCATTTTAAGAGCAGTTTTATATTTATAACAAAACTGACATGGAGGTAGAGATTCCCCATATACCTCCTACCCCACACATGCATAGTCTACCATGGTATCAACATCACTCACCAGAATAGTGCATTTTTTACCAAGGACAACAAACTACATTGACAAGATGATTTCTTTCTTTTCCTTTCTTTCTTTCTTTCTTTCTTTCTTTCTTTCTTTCTTTCTTTCTTTCAATTTTTATGACAAGTGTAGTTTACATACAGTGTTATAATTAATTTCAGGCGTATAACATAGTGATTCAACAATTCTGTACATTACTCAGTGCTTATCATGATAAGTATAGCCACTATATGTCACCATATAACATTATTACATATTACAAATATGCATATATGTATTACAAATATTGCATATTACATATTGACTATATTCCCTCTGCTGTACTTTTAATCTCCATGGCTTATTTTATAACAGGAAGTTTGTACTTTTAATCCTTTTCACCTATTTTGCCCATCCCCCACCTCCCTCCCCAAGATAGTTTCTTCATCTGTGACCATGTACAATATATTCTGCTAAGTTGAAGTCTCTCCTATTTCACCAGTTTGCTGAATAGTTTAATTCTGTGAAAACCAGAGTTGGGTGATGAGAAATGTTGGCATCCACCACATAAATATGGTGTCTTCTTCAACAATGATCGCCTCTCTCAAAAACGCACATTAATATCAGTCATGAGTGGGGAGTTAAGTTTATTTTACTAAATAGAGGCAACATCTTAAATATTTTGGTTACTTCAGTCTTAGAAAACACTTTGAGGGGTGCCTGGGTGGCTTAGTCGGTTAAAGCGTCCGACTTTCGCTTAGGTCGTGATCTCCCAGTTCATGGGTTCAAGCCCCGCATCGGGCTCTGTGCTGACTGCCAGCTCAGAGCCTGGAGCCTGTTTCAGTCTGTGACTCCCTCTCTCTCTGACCCTCCCCTGCTCACGCTGTCTCTCTCTCTCTCCTAGAAATAAATAAATGTAAAAAAAAAAAAAATAAAAAAAAAAAGAAAACACTTTGAAAAGATTGTAGAAAAGATTGTAAACTTGGGCAAACAAAACACAAGGCTACAAATTTTAAAGGCCTATAATAAATTGTTGCAAAATTTAGTGCCTATTTTTTTACCCTTAAATATAATTCAAAATGGTTAAGTTTGGCAGTTTTACTTCACATTTGGGCCCAAATGAAAGGAATTATATGATTATTTTTCTGTAAAGACTTGAAGCCTTTCAAAATATCTTACATCTTCTGAAAAGTATGTAAGTGATCATCTAAATGATATGTAGTTGATAATTTAGTTTGCCAATTTCTATGGATAGATAAAAGTTTGATAATAACTTAAAATGGTGATTCTCAATCCACACTTACTAATAAAGTCTAAATTCTTCTGGAAGATTTCCTTGGATGTTGAAGTCACCATTGGATAGTGTAAATAAGAGAGAAGTAAGAGTTTGAACTAAGTTGAAATGGGAACTACAAAAGAAGAAAACTTAATGAGTCAAAATCAGGGACCTACGTTCATAAAAATAAATGTAAGACCTCATAGGAAGATAAAATGTAGACAATCTAGACAGTCAAATAAGGATTGAAAGAGGAGCTAACAAAATATAATCATGTTCCAAATGTGTTTGATGAAGATGTAGGCATATGTTCTCAAATATACTTCATTCTACTATTTGGTAATTAATAAATGGATTTATTCACTTATTCAACAAATATATATGAAGCATCTACTATGAATTCTGGGATTATGATCATGAACCCCAAAAACTTTGTTCCATGCTCTGATGGATTATAAATTCTAGTAAGAGAAACAGAAAATTAATTACTAATGTTAAATAACAAATTATTGGCCATGCTATGAATAAAATAAGCTGAATGCTATTCATAGGGAATAGTAAACATGGATAATGGCTCTTGAGAACTCACCTAATAATATTACCTATGTTTGTTGCATTTTTATATTCCTTAGTCATAGTGACTCCTCAGTAAAGGAGGAGTTTTAGATTGGAATTTGGAGTTTGATGGGAGATTTAAAAATCAGAAGATCCCATTTCAAGGATTTTTATTCAGTGAATTTCTTAGTTAAGTCACGAATTTATGCTAGATTATCTTTTTTGCCCTCTGGTCAGGTTAGCAATGGAAAATCCATGGGCTGTGGAGCTAGACAGATTTGAGTTCCAAATCTATGTCTAGCATTTGTTAGTTCTGTCAGGAAAAACATTTAAGTTTATAGATTCTCAGTTTCCTTTTCTTTAAAATGTGCAAATATTATCAATATTTGATTATGATGAGAATTAGATGATAAAATATATGCATAGCTTTTAGTCTCTAATAGGTACTTAATCAATAGTCTTTTTCTCCCATTTTTCAATCTATGACTATGTTGATCATTAGACCTTCCTAGTAATTAAGATGACATCGTTAGAAGCTAGGAGATCTAACTCTCAGCTCTGCTACTTACTAGTTGTAGGGCCTTAACCAGGTCATTAAGCCCTTTTATTCCCTTGTTTCTGATCTGTAATATGAGGAATAGGAACATAATCATCTCTGTGGTTCTTCTGTATTCTCTTTTTAAAATTCTGAATATTGAAATATTTGGCTGAAATGAACCAGAAAGGGGAAGGATAGAATTTTCAAATAGGAAAGATTTAATTATTAAAAAAATGTTTTGAACTTGTGTATTTTATACTTTAATAATTGTTAAAAATGGTTTGAGCACTTATTGTTTGCCAAGAACTTTGTGAACTGTTATAAGAAAGATAAGCAAGATGCAGTTCTTATCTACCTAGGACTCAGATTTAACACCTGGAAGTTTCTGCGAGGCAAAAACACAACCAGTAGGTGAAGACAGATATGGGGCCTGGCATAATTCCTACAACAGGAGACACACAAGGATCAGGAAGCAGTTACTACCTGCTTAGCGAGTCCATCAAGGTGCAATGTCCATGGGATTCAGGAAGCATCTCACAAAGATGTTCCAAGAGAATGTATATAATTACTAATAGATGGGTAGAAGGTAGTAACAGAGAATATAAAGGGACAATACCAGTGTTAAATGGCATGCCAGAATCAGCAAATGATTATCCAAATTCCAGAGATTGGTATGAAGTCCTAGAGTAAAACTAGAGTCTCCAATGAGACTCAAACAGGAACCAAAGCAAGATTCGCCTAGAGAAGACTGAAGCTTAGAGTGCTATGCAAGGCACAGCTCAGGACTGCCCTATACATGAAGCCCTTGCACTAGAGCTGTATTCTGGTAGAGGGGAAAATACCTTGCTGGATTGACCTAAACTGGTGGGGAAAGACATTGAGGATATTTGAATACTTCCTGCCATTGAGCACTAACTGCTCAAGCTGCTTAAATGTTCTGGGTCCAGCAAATCAGCAGGAATAGTTCTAGGAAACAAAGAGATTTAAAGATGGAGCAATGAGTGGGACTGTCACATGTCCTTTCCTAAACTTATCATTGACTGTGAGGGCTCAGAGAACTCTGCATACAAAAGATTTGATAAAGATCATTGGAAATTTGCAAGAAGAGAATCTTCGAGGAGGGCACACATGGCTGAAAGAGTTTATGAACAGGATTTGAAAAGATGGAGAGCATTTTTATAGGTTTTTGTGGTTTTCAACTTTGGCTGAATAGTGAAATAAACTGGATCATCTGGATTGCTTATAAAACGTGTTATAGTATATTTCCCCTTGTTTTTTGGTGATTTTAAGATGCAACCAAGGTTGAAATAACACTGTAATAGAAGATTATTTCAACTAGTGGGAATGCCATGAGCAAAGACCCAAACACAAAGAACAGAGCTTATTCATGGGCCAGAGTCATCTAGTTTTGCTGGTGCAGATTCTAGGGTGCACTTGCTGAAGTGTTATTGATGGAAGGAAAATAATACATAATTATACCAATAAAGAGGTCCAATGACAAAGCCTTGAGAACTAGCTAAACTAGGAGAAATGAAGAAACCAAGACAGTAGTAGGACTGGGAGCCAAGGATGGTGAGATTTTCCAGAGAAATAACAATGCAACATAGTGAAAAACCCAAACACACAAATAGACAGAAGTCAGGAAAATGTAACACAAGTTGGGAAACCATGCAATCTTTATTTTTACCTGCATTTTGTTCTCATATGATTATTAAGTATACTAAAACTGCTCGTTCTAGGTTTATTTCATGCTGATCTATAGTTTTTCATGCATATTTAAGTGAAAAATACTCTATGCCTCAATATGTTTATTTATAAAGTAGAGATTTAAAGTCTTTAGCCACTTAAAACTTTTGTGGTTGTTTTGAAGCCATGTATGTGAAAGATTTATTTATGTCATCTGTTCTTACAAAAAGTAAAAAAAGTGGTTAACTCTTGAGTGAGAATATATAGGTTAGGTCATAATTGATAATAACACAAAACATGAGTATTCATTTCCTTAACATTGTCAACTTCCCCAATCATTACTTAGTGAATTGGCAATTCCAATTTATTTTCTACAGCCCTTTCTCAAAGATGCTTTGCTCAAACGTTCTCAAACAAATCCTTTTTAGGCAGTATCTGATCTTAGAAGATTCCAATCCATTCAAACAAGAAGATGCTGAAAAGTTAATGAGGGAAAAAAACATTGTGCCTATTTTGACTTTAAAGACTCTGGGACAGTAAGCCACTTCAAAGCCTGTCTTTTAATCTTCTCATTGTTGAGCCCTTTGTTGTAAGGGGACAAGGGGGTGTGATTTTTATCCCTGTAATCAGTTTCTGTCAAGACAAGCTTTCTAAACATTTGTTAAGGGGGAGTTACAGAAGTATTATTTGTGGTCACTAGTCTCTCACCCTTAGCTGATAAAAGGAGATGAGTGTCAAGTCAGCAAACCCCCAGTCTGGGGTGGGTAGCTTTCCTCTGGAGGTCTAGATACTAACCCACTTTCCACAAACACACCTATAATGAAGGAAGATTGAATTTGAAATTGTCAAGTTGTGGAGTATTTTCCTTTCTTCTAGAAGATATGGAAGGTAAAAATCATTGATATTTTTTCCCTTATTAGAAATACTCTGAAGCTTTGCTAAAGAAATCTTGGGGATGGAGTTGGGAGTTAAGAATGCAGAGAGAGAGATCGTTGCAGCAACTCAAATTGTTATATTAAGTTTGTTATTTCAGTTTACCGTTGGCTTCTTTCACAAATAAATTGTGCGCATAAATATAATCTCCAGAATTTGCTACTTTCTACGCACAGTTAAATGTGGAGAAAATGGGTTTGAAAATTGTAAAATTCCATGGGTTCTTTATGTTTTTCAAGAAACGCAAAGAAATCCCAAGAGTGGTCTGAAATTACCACGTAAAAGCAAAGAGGGGAAAAAGTGAGGCTTGAGGGTACTTTTCTTATTTAAGGCAAATAGCCTTTTTCAGTGTTCAGATTTATTCATATTACCCAACACATTTTAGGAAGACATCTTAGGATTTGGGTTCTTTGTGGCACATATTAGATGCATTATGACTCCTTTTGTAGAGTTTAATGTTTGTATATGTGGTCTTGATTATAGTGTTTTAAGTTAAGGGCTATATAACTCTCTTGGCCTTTTAGTTTTATAATCCACACGGACAGCCTAATATAGGCTTACATTTGTGTCTGGAAACTTCGTGCCTATTTATAGATTTTTTTAAAATATGTGTTTTATTTGTACTCCTATTTAACTGTGCTCTTCAAGGACCAATTTTTACAAAATTCTAATTGATAGTACTTTTCCTATAGAAACCTAGAAATAATTATTAACTCCTGCCCAGCTTGGGGGTTTTGTTAGCTTTCTCAGAGATGATAATGCATTTTCAGAATTTTCTAGATCATCTTTTTGGAATTTTATTCATTTTCTCTAAAATATAAGAATTTGAAATATAACAAAAACATTGTTTGATTATACACTATATGGTTTAAGTTGTAAAAATAAAAGACCATACTATGAATTTTCTATTCCTACTTATACATTTTCAAGTTATCTCTAATACATTGGGGAAACAGTTTTTCTTGACCCTTCCACAGGCTTCCAAATATTTGATAATCTCTCATGTGTAAAACCATATAGAAGACTAAAATGGTGCGGTTTTATGGTTAGTAGAGGGGTCATTTCTCTTAACATCTGAGATCCTTAATTGTCTAAAGTTAGAGTTAGGGTAAAAATGTCAGTTGATATTTTATCAATTGTCTTTTATGCCTAACGAGAGCAAGATGCTGGATAATTGATCCACTGCCTAGAATAAGAATCCCTCACTTAGGGAAATTTGAAATGGGGTGTTATAATCAATTTCATTCTGCTACTAGTCCAACAAATTAAAGATAAATATTAATCAGAGTCACAACATCACTATTTTAGTGCTGTAGAGAATTTTAAATCATCTTATGCTATTTCAAAACACCTTAGGTTAGGTGTTAGGTTCAGATTTATTTTTAATTTAGCAGCTCTGAACTCGGCACTAATTCAGTGTTTAAGGGACAAAGATACTCTTTAGCAAATGACATTTTTAGCAAAAATTAATGATTATCATTGCCCATTATCTAACAACATAACTTATTTGTTTACATAACTTATTTATTACAATATAGTAAATTTCACAGAACCATCATAAAATAGTTTTACTAAGTGAAATAGAAATTATAGCTTGGGTTGCCTAAGTGATTCATATATGACAGTGAACTGCTCCATGGATAGAGAAAATAAAACTTCCATTTTTAGTTATCATACTGACTCCAGATTAACATTCTTATGACATGTAAAAGTGGGCACTTTATAGATAAACAATCAGTGCTCAGAAGATGGTCCTGTAAGTATGAAGCTTTATCATTATAGACTGAACTTATGCGGTTTTTCTAAAATCATTGCTAAAATACAGTCTTACTCAGACTGATTGAGAAAGAAGGATTGATAAACAGTAATTTGATGTTTATTTTCTGAATGTCACTTTAAAATTGATACATATTCCTTGAACTTTGGAGGTATTAATTGACTAGTATCTTTGCTTCCAAATAGGCAACTACATTATCAATAGAAATCATGTCATATGGAAGCCAAAATATTGAGGCTAGACCTCATCCTTTTTTTCCTAAGAGATACAAATAAAATAGTTGAAATAACCGTATGGTCACATAAGTATGAAGGCAATAGTTCATATATGTTTTGATGTGAGATAATGTTTAAACAAGAGTGTTCATGGGCAGTGTATCTATTGTACACCTAGAGTTCATTGTTGGCCATTACAGAGACAGTAACAGGTTTTAGTGTATGGAAGTTGTTGACGTTTTCTCCTGCAACCTGAGAATATCTTGGATCATATATGAATCATAATTTTCCCTGGATTGCGTAATTCATGTTGACAAACCTGAATGGTCCTTTTTGAGAGATACAATCGTTCTTTCTCTATCTTCAGTTTTACCTGGGGCCCAGAAGAAGCACCGTCCCCCTCCCAACTTTCTTCATGTAAACCAACTGTCTCTCTTTCTATTCTCTACCTTCTTTCCCCTTATCTTTCACCCCCGTTTCTTTATATTAGCACAAGACAGTCTATGGGTTATAATGTCACATATATTTTTTAAAAGCTATCTACCCTACCCTTGATTTTAAAAGTGATATGTTTTTTGAAAAAATATTCTTCCTAAATATAATAAAATAAATCTTTTTGTGGTCTTTTCCTTCTGAGGCCCTCATTTGAATTTTTAGGGGTGTTTCAGTGAATCTGGACTTATGAAAGTTCTATTTTTACGAGTGATTTTTATAGCCTCAGATGTATTTTTATTGCGTTGAGTTACTTGCTATGAGCAGTAATTATTATAGTAGTCAAAAAAAATTAAAGCTGTGTCTTTTAAACTTCGTACAAGGTAATTGTTTCAAGAGGATGGATATCTTATACAATTCATCGGGGAAAATGCCAGCATTTTTAATGTAAAATATGGAAACTCTGTCTGGACATAGAGTAATACCAAAACTGGGTCTACATTTCTCATTCCTACTGAGAAAGTGTTTACACTGGTAGTAAACTGCAAGATGAAGAGGCAGAATTATCATATTTATTCAGTGTGCCATCTGTTTATGCTAAGTGCAGATAAAGTATTTCTAAGCCTTCCTAATTAGCAAAATTATAATTAACATTATTATTTCTAGATGAAATAATTTGAGAGAAGTCTCAAATAAATACCAGTGATCATTATTTCTTTTTAAATATAAGACCTCATGAAATTAAAATGAAAATAAAACACCTTTCATTCTGTTGTCTGCTAGGCTTGGCTGCCTATAACAGCATACAAGGTGTTCCATGGTTGAAATGTCAGAGAACTTTGGTAACCTCACACCTTCTTTCAGTGCCTAGTTAGCTGCGTGTCTGCTGGTGTTTACAGAGCAAAATGGATGGAATGCCAAGAGAAAACAAGTATCTGATTGGTTAAAATTCTGCATGTTCATTTTCCTGAAGTTTACACAGCAAGTGAAATGGCCTCTTTGATAAACAATGCCATGCTTCCTGATATTTCTATCCTTTACAGTGTATAGTAGCAAAAGCCCCAGCACAATATTTCTTAATCCCACAAAATGCCTCCTTCATACATAAATCACCTGCATCCTGGTGAAATCTTGTATTGACCCTCTAAGACTTTTATTGCCATTTCATTGTTTTTTTATTGCCTTTTCTTTCTTCTTTTTTTTTTCTTTCCTAAATCCATGAGCTGAAAGGGGGCTTACAGTTTTCATTTTCTTGTAAATTATATATGTCTAGTTTCTTCCCCACCATGTGTCAGTATTGTAGTAAAGCAAAGCTTCCCTGTTATGAAAAGCCTACCTAGGCGAATGAACCATTAGACTGATGACAGGTCTGTTGGGGACAATCAGTGTCTTTCCTCTTAGCCATCCCTTAACAATGACACCTAATCCTTAGCGTTTACTGAGTGTAAAATAGCAATAGTTAACTATTTTACTACCAGTACTTTCCTCCCTGAAGACGTCCATTCTCCTAACTTTCCGGTCACTCTTCTCTTCCTTTTCCCCTCCTTCCTTTTTGTTTTTATTTTTTGCTTTTGGTCATGAAACAAACCCTTACCGAGTTCCTCTCATGACACAAGTTTTGATAGGGGCTTAAAGTACAAAGATGAGCCCATTATATTTCCTGCAGTTAAGGAACGGACAGCCTGTGGGGGGAGAAGATGTGCAGCAAATAATTATAATATTCTGTGAGTGTGGGCAGTGCTGGAGGCAGGAACAAACATAGCCAACAGAGACGACTTCGATTAAGTCCAGTGAAGGTAGTGAGGAACCAAAAGTGAACATTTCTAGCTAGGTCTTAAAGCTTTAATAAATCCTGAAAGTAAGGAAAGAGGTACCAGGGGAAACAGAAAAAAAGCATGTTCAGGCAGTGGCAGCTAGAGTAGTCCACCTGGGAAAAAGTAAAATTTGGATTGAGAAGAGAATTGGAACTAATGTAGCATTGTATGTTAACTACAAAATGAAATGAAATGAAAATAGGAGTTAAAAACAAACAAGCAAACAAACAAACAAAAAGAGGAAATATGTTTGAAGCCAGATTGCTAAGGGCTTTGTGTGTCCCTAGAATGGGGTCTTATTCTCCGGTGATGGATTGCTATCAAAGGTTTTTAATCAGAGGAACTATCAAATTATATCTCTGACAGTAGCTCATAAAATCCCATCAGGGCAGGAACTTTGTTTCATTCACTTCTAAATCCTCATGACAGGCTAGACAGGAACCAGTACGTACACACTTCACAAATGTCTATCCTAAATACTGCATGGGGTCACTGTGGTGGGGAATTGCTGATGGAAGTTATCAGAGACAGGGGCACTAGGAAGAAACAGTTGTAGTCATCTAGGTGAGGGGTAATGACAGCCTGAGCTAGGGCAGAATGAGCCAGTTTGGCGAGAGGTGTGAACTGGAAAGAGATTTTGGAGGCAGGATTAACAGGACTAAGTGACTGATTAGGTCTGGGGCCTCAGCAGGGAGATTAAAGAGTTGTATAATGGGGCTAGAGTAACTTCCAAACAAGATAAGAAAGGCAAGAGGAAATGCAAGTTTGGGGTGAAACTGATGATTCTTACTTAGGGATGTTCTGTGTTTGGAGTCAATATAGTACGTCTCTAGTCTACATGAAAGCTGGAGATGAAAAATTAAGAACCATCACAGGGTTAATAGTCAGGCTCATAGTAACAAATGAGATCAGGAAGAGGCTCACACAAAAAGAGGTCACTATTTATGGAGAAGATAGAGGAATATGTACCAAAAGAGTAGGATGAGGAAAAACAGCCAGAAAAGTGAGAGAGAGGTTTCATGGAAAATATATATAGTTCACTCTCTTTTCCTTCTCTTCTTCTATGACCTGCTCTCTTCCGTTGGTCTTTGAAGGCTTATCTTCATGTGTCAACTCCAGGGAAAGTTGAACCACTTAGGAATTTGACAGCTGATGACCAAACCCCACATTATTCATTAAAATGTGTATAGGCAGGAGACAAAACAGAGAATTGGGACAGAATCAAAATATAGGACACAATTTGCTCATTTTTTGCTGCCAGCTTCTGCATCTTGCCATGGAGAATTTTACATTGGTGAGTTTAGAACCAGAGCTGGCACAGCCCATGGAAATTTATTCATGCTCGGACTAGTTTCTCATGTTAAAGGCATTTATCCCAAAGAATATCACCTGGGCTCCAGCCAACAGGACATTCAGAAAGACACATGCAAACGACCATGGAATTCATCCCATGCACTCTGAGCAGCTGTTTTTTTTTTTTTTTTTTCTGTTTGTTTTCCTGGGAAAAATTCTTTGTAGGGGATATTTCTCTCTCTCTCTCTCTCTCCCTCTCCCCGTGTGTGTGTGTGTGTGTGTGTGTGTGTTTAACAACTCTGATATGGATGCTCTGTATCAGGTTTTTGGCAGAATTTATATTTCTAATTTCAAATTCCTTAATATTTACCCAGCCTGACTTCTATCTGTGCCACTTTTGAAATCAGAGATGATTCTAGGCACAAATGGTACAGTGTCTGGATGAAGAGTATTTTATGGAATTTTGCTTAAGTGACATATGGAAGACTAATGATCAACAAATCAGCCTACAAAAGCTTAGTGCTGGACCATTCGCGTCTTATTTCTTAGGATCTTGCAATTGTTTCTAGGCTGCCTGCCTGATAATATGGAAATTTAATGCCAGTTCCCAAAACCTGTCTGAAAGATTTATAGGTCATTTCTCTCTTCCAGAGGTTGTATGTAGACCTTACACTGTGTAGTGATCTATTACCTTAATTCCATGGTAGAGAGTATTCAGTGTAAAGTTAATGGCTTCTGTGACTAAATCCATAAGTATAATTATTTTATTGAAATAAAAATGCAAGAACAGAAAGAACCCCCACTCCTTAGGAAGCACAAACTTCTTGATATCAGGTGTAGCTAAATAAATAGAATATTTGGTAAGATATTTCAATCAAATGACCAAGTTTTAATGAAGTGATACAAATATAACAGAAGTGTTTGCTGCAGTTCATTTTGTTGACATTAGCTTACCAACAGCATAATGCATTTGTCAGGTTGATACTACCTTTTTTAGGTTTACTGCCAGTATTTAATTACTTGCTTATTAGTGTCCTTTTTAAAAGGATTTTCTCGCTCAATCTCAAAGAAACTTCCATCTATGTCTCTTGAGGCCATGTCCTACCAAGAAAACAACAGTTATTTAAATCCTTCTCCCCCCAACCACATGCTGAGAATTCTAATCTCCTGGTCTCCTCTAACAGAGTTTCATAGAACTTTGTAGAAGTGGCTCATGGGTAGAATGTATTCAGAATGGGGTGCCAAATTGCTCTTCTTGAAATTTTATCTGTTCAGCAAGAAACTGTGCATTCATTTAATTCTTTTCCTATTAGGGAGATTTAGGCTAAAGCTCCTCTCTCCCAAGGTGTCTGGCCCCTTTTCTACTTCCTCCTCCTCCTGTACCAATGCTCAGAGGTCCAGCAACATTTCATGCTTTTACCTGTCCTCTCAGATTCCAATATTGCAATCATCATTGTTTCCACTCTGAGGATCTCTTTTGAATGTCACTTAAGTGCAATGTCTTCGCATTTCTTTTTAAAAATGTTTTAATGTTTATTTTTGAGAGAGAGAGAGAAAAAAAGACAGAGTGTGAGCAGGGGAGGAGCAGAGAGAGAGGGAGACACAGAATCTGAAGCAGGCCCAGGGCTCTGAGCTGTCAGCACAGATCCCAACGTGGGACTTGAATCCACGAACCACAAGATATGACCTGAGCCAAAGTCGGTCACTTAACCAACTGAGCAACCCAGGTGCCCCATCATTTCTTGATTCAGATATAGATGATCTGGATTGCTGCTCAAGATATTGTGTTCTTTTCATGGCCTAGCATGACCCAGTGGTAGACGAACACTTCATACCCTGTGAGTGCTGGCTATACTTCTAGCTTCTTTGAACTCTTAAAACCTTTCGTGAAGTTTGGATTAAAAATCTATTTTAGGGGTGCCAGGTGGCTCCTTTGGTTAAGCTTCTGACTCTTGGTTTTGGCTCAGGTCATAATCTCATAGTTTGTGGGTCAAGCCCCATGTTGGGCTCCTTGCTCACAACGTAGAACCTGCCTGGCATTCTCTCCCTCTGCCCCTCTCCTGATTGCTGTCTCTCTCTTTCTCTCAAAATAAATAAATAAACTTAAAAAAAAGAAAAAAATCTACCTTAGATTTTATTCTGTCTTTATTGAAACCCTTTCACCTTTGGCACTTTGCATACGTACCATAGTGAGGACAATATGAGTGACAGGCATTGTACGCTATGCCATGTGATCTCTTTCCCTTCTTAAAAAATCACCCATTCCCATAGGACAGACTTGACTGTCTCAGGCTTTCTTCCCACAGGATGAGTTCTTTCCTGAAAGGACGGCAGCTAACACATCAGACAAATCCCAGCCCCACCAGGCTCTCCGTCTGAATGCTAGTGTGAACATTGATCAGTTTCCAGGCAGAATCACCACTCACTTGAAGTAAATATTAAGTCAGAAAACAAATGTGAAGAAAAGCCACTCTATATTGCATATGAATAGGATGGGTTTTTTTTTTTTTTTTTGCTTGTTTAGTTTTTCTTTATTTAACTTATGCTTTATTTGGAATTTATTTAAGCAATATATATGTGTACTAGCTTTCCTTCACCAACATAGATTATTTATCATACTGGTAAACATGACCCCAAGATATTATCAGCTGCAGTCATCTGTCCAAAGGCCAACATTAAATAATTATATAGTAATATTATTATTCCTACTTTAAAATAAGTGATTGATTTTATAATACAAATCAGATAATTTACCAGGATACAAATAATGAAAGAAATGAAGGCAGTATTTCACAGGGAATTCAAAAGGGTGATTAACCAATGTCAAATGACACAATTAAAACAATTCAGTGATGAAATTGATATTTTTTACTTAAGGAGAAACAGTCCATGGATTAGGGGAATACATTGCCTCACAAGCAGTAGAGAGCTCTTCCTGAGCGATTTGGGGCAACAGTAAGTTTTATAGGCCAGTAGAAACCACGTGGGGAAACAGGGTCTGATTGGCTTGGGGGTCAGGGATTTCCTTATAAGGCTGGCAGGTCCTGTTTTCTAGGGTAACGTAAGCCAGCTAAAGCAGAGTTGTAGAATTATGAAAGGTGTCAGATTTCCTCCACAGTGAGGTGTTTCCTGTGAGTGCGGGATGACTTAGGTTTAGATTTGTAATGTGGGCTGGGCCACTGGGGAGGCCACCATTTTGTGGGTCCCTATATATGAGTTAACATTATCATCAATATTAACACTAACGCCAGCAGCTTTCCCCTTCTCCTCTCTCCCTGTGACTCTCATCTTCCTCATTCTTTATGATATCTTCTCATCACTATCTTCTTCCTGTGTGTTTCTATTTCCCTGCTTTTTACTTCAATTTCATGAGCTGTCAAGTTGACAGGCAGAGCAAGACAAGTGAGGATAAAGTCTTGTGTATGTGTTGTGTGTGTTCACTGTGGGTTGAGGTGGGGGTAAAGATGGAGCAGGCACACAACGTATTTCCTCTAAAGCAATTTACCACTCACATATTTTATGGGGATAGATTTTTTTGTTTGTTTATTGTTTGGGGTAGAGGCTTGTGGGATGAAACTTTTTTGTTGTTTTGTTTCATTTGGAGAAAAGGTCGCTAAATAAAATTATGTCCCCAAAATGTTAAATTACTACTATCTCCCTCAAGACACTTTCTTATTAACTATTATTATAGCTGTTGTATTTGTTTTTGTCATTAAGCCAATTATTATACTCTTGTTTGAAGAACTGTCAGTAGAAAAAAGCCATTTCCACCTCACATACAGAGAAGGTAGACTCAAGGAGTTTTAGCAGTTTCCCAGTGGTACATGATTGCTGCGCACAGGGCTATCTGATAAACATTCCACATGATTTGCTTGAATTGACAGCATTATTTTATTCCTCGGCCCTTTACACAGACCACTAGCAGCTCCATACCTGAAGGTGGGTTCACAACAGCCTTTTCTTAGATAAGTGTCTATATCCACATGGCTGCTCACTCTTCATTGATTAAAGGACAAAATGACAGCCTCAGTCTGCCACTGATGAGATGCCCTTTCTTAGCAGAGTTAGTCTAAGATACAGATAAAATTTAAAGATACATTTGGTATATCATTAAAAAAAGAATGTCGGGATGTGAACATGAATGAAAGACTGATGGACTTTCCAAAACATATCAAACCAGGATAGTTGAACAGTAGGCAGAGCCAGGCTCTTGTTGGCGCTCTACTTCTCTTAAGAAAATACAAACATCCAGAAAAATGTTAGTTATTCCCATTAGAGTATAGGGATTTAATATGTGCCTAAGTTTTCTTTAATGGTGTGGGGTGTAACTATTGAATCCTGTACTAAAAAAATAATTGTGGGATACCTGGGTGGTTCAATAGGTTAAGCATCCAACCCTTGATTTTGGCTCAGGTTATGATCTCACAGCTTGTGAATTCAAGCCCCGAATCTGGCTCTGTGCTGTCAGTGTGGAGCCTCTTTGGGATTCTCTCCCTCTCCCTCTCTATCTCTCTCTGCTCCTCTCTCAAAATAAGTTAAAAAATATTAATCGCATAACTTCTCTGGGAATTTTTTTAGCACAAGCTCACTGGTAAATGTATTTAATGTTAAAACTGTTTCATTTTGGGAACCTCCAGTTTTGTAAAGAAAAAAATCTTTGGAGGGAAAAAAGTTTTTACTATACAAATAGCTTGAAGTGCATTTATAAAATGCAAATAAGAAGAGAACAAAACTGTATTAGTAACCAAAATAGATTTTTAAGTCCCTTGCATTTGGGACAAGGTCAGTTAATCAGTAAGTGACTTTGGCTGTGTTGCCAGCACTATTCAGTAGGACTTTCAGTTCCTATATTTGCTTTATTCAGACTTCCAGAGGTCACTATTTCTTGATTTTACTCTTTATTCGACTATTATGCAGAAGCAGAATCAATAAGGAGAAAAGAAGATACAGAAGTGTCTTGTTTTGTCTTTTAAGGTGAAGGACTATTAAGATAATATCCAGTGGTAAAAACATAGGCAAAAATAGTATTATGTGACAAAAATAGTAAATTCTACAGATAAAATAAACTTCGAGGTATCATCTGGTCAACTCCCAGATAAAACTAAATTTAAAACAAACAGTGAATTAAAAGTCAAGCTTCTTTGCAATGCTGTCCCAAATCCCAAATCATCCCTGAACTTTAGTATTTTCATTTGTAATATATACTACTATTTAAAAGTAGTCCTTATTCATCAAGATGTTATTTTTTAAAGTTTATTTATTTTGAGAGAGAGAGCTCACATAAGAGTAAGAGGGTCAGAGACAGAGGGAGAAAGAGAATCCCAAGCCGACTCCTCACTGTGAGTGTGGAGCACGATTTGGGATTCGATCTCAAGAACCGTGATATCATGACCTGACCTGAAATCAAGAGTCAGCCACTTAACCGACTGAGCCATTCAGGTTCCCCTATCAAGATGTAATTTTTAAAATGTGATGAACCTCAGACAGTGAGAATACTAACAGAATAATAAAAATCATAAAAATATTAATGTAGTGATGCCTACTAAGTTTTACATTAAAATGGCTATCATAACAAAGAAACCATAAGAGCAAAAATGTGTACATTAAAATGTTTATGCTGTCAACCCATGGTCTAAAGCAAAAATTGGAATAATCATAGAAATGATTGAATACAAAACTTAATATACTTGTCTATAATATATAGACAACATTACTGTCTATCTGCTGATCTATATATTTACAATTTACCTTCCTTTCTGTCAGTATATTTTCTACTCTGAACTATTCAGGATGGATTCAGCAGCATTGGCTGATCATTTTGAGGGAGTTTGGATAGGAATAGAGTATGCAGCAAGCACAACTAACATGCATTTACATGTAAAACTAAATAATGTCCAGAATATAAATTTGCCTTATCCTGCAGATCATTTTTAATACTTATGCGTTCTTCATACAAAAAAAGGGTTCCTTGCTTCACAGGTCATGAGATTCTCCTGGGGCCCAAAAATGCTGAAGCTGGACTTCCAGGCCTGATGCCTTTATATTACACAAAATTAATCTTCCAAACCCCACTCATGTTTGAACTCCACACTGTTGATTTTTCTCTTGTGATAGCAGAACAGGAGAACTCTTTCTAGAAAAAGACAGGTAATCACAAGACAAGTTTGTATAGCATCAGCTGCAGCGGTCTTTTCCACATTTGGATTGTAGATGTTCAATTAATTGGTCCACCTAAAAATTTGGTGACAGCAGGGAGCTATGAAATAATACATGTATAATATGTATAATAAAGTATAATATAGACTCTATCAATTTAAACCTTTAAATGTAAATGACTTTGTTAATTTTGATGTGAAATCAAGTTATTTTCTTTGAGGAGGAGTCAAATGATAGGTGTTCTTGTCTTTGCATAAGTCGGTCCTATAATTTATGACTTGTAATTTCCAGATTCATTTATGCAAAGTACATTTGTAAAGTAATGTAAGCTCAGAACCCTTCTAGATTTTTATGATTTGTTTTTAAAGCCAGGTATATGGCATTATGTTTTTTGGGTGTATGTGTGTATAATCACCATCTGTCACTATACATTATTACAATCTTTTTGACTATATTCCCTATGCTGTTCTGTATCTCCATGACTTATTTATTTTATAGCTAGAAGTTTGTACCTCTTAATCCTCTTAAGGAAGTTTGTATATCTTAATCCTCTTAATGATGTTCCTTATTCTCTCACCCACCTCCCTTCTGGAAGCCACCAGTTTTTTTCTCTGTATTTAAAGTCCGTTTATTCATTTGTTTGTTTTGTTTGTTAGATTCCAAATAATCATGAAATCATACCGTATTTGTCTTTCACTGTTAGACTTATTTCACTTAGCATAATACCATCTAGGTCCAACCATGTTGTTACAAATGGTAAAATTCTCATTCCTTTTTATGACTAATATTCCATTATGTAAATATGCATGCCCCATCTTTATGTATTCATTTGTTAGTGGACACTTGGGTTGTTTCTGTATCTTGGCTATTGTAAATAACACTGTGATGAACATAGGAGTCATGTATCTTTTTAGGTTAGGATACACCTTTAACCATATACCTTTTTTCTTTGGGTAAATGCCCAGTAGTGCAGTTACTGGGTAATACAGTACTTCCTCTTTTAATTTTTGAGGAACCTCCATACTGTTTTAGACAGTTGCTGCACTAATTTAAATTCCCAAAAGTGCATGAGGCTTTCCTTTTCTCTTCATCCTCACTAACATTTTTATTTTTTGTTTATATTTATTACTTTTTTGTTGTTTTGACACTCTACCATTCTGACTGGTGTGATGTGATAACTCATTGTTGTTTTAATTTTCATTTCTCTGATGATGAGTGATGTTGAGCATCTTTCTGTGTGTCTTTTGGCCATCTGGATGTATTCTTTGGGAAAATGTCTATTCGTGTCCTCTGCCCATTTTTTAGACTGTTTTTTTGGTCATATAAGGTGCTTTATGTATTTTGGATATTAGCCTCTTCTTGGATATGTCATTTGAAAATATCTTCTTCCATTCAGTAAATTGCCTTTTTGGTTTGTTGATGGTTTCCTTTGCTGTGGAAAAGCTTTTCACTTTGATGTAGTCCCATTTTTGTTTCCCTTGCTTGGGAAGGCATATCCATAAGTATGCTAAGGCTGTTGTTGAAGAAATTACTGCCTATGTGTTCTTTTAGGATTTCTATGATTAATAAAGACATTTAGGTATTTAATCCATTTTGAGTTTATTTTTTGTGTGTGGTGTAATAAAGTGGTCCAGTTTCATGTTTTTGCATGTAGCTGTCCAGTTTTTCTAACATCATTCATTAAAAAGACTATATTTTTCCCCCGTGGTATATTTTTGCTTCCTTTGTCACAGAGTAATTGATCATATACGTGTGGGTTTATTTCTGGGCGCTCTGTCCTATTCCATTGATCTATTCATGTATTTTGTGCCAGTACCATACTGTTTCATTACTGTAGCTTTATAGTATATCTTGAAGTCTGGGATTGTGATACTTCTAGCTTTGTTCTCCTTTCTCAAGATTGCTTTAGCTATTCAAGAGTTTTTGTGGTTCTAAACAAATTTTAGGATTATTTGTTCTACTTCTATGAAAAATGTTATTGGTATTTTAATAAGGATATCATTGAAATTTGGGTAGTGTAGGCATATTAATTCTTCTGATCTATGAGCATGTAAATCTTTACATTTGTGCCATCTTCAATTTCTTTCATCACTGTCTTATAGTTTTCAGAGTATAGGCCTTTCTCCTCTTTGGTTAAGTTTATTCCTAGCTATTTTATTCTTTTTGATGCAATTGTAAATTGGATTAGTTTCTTAATTTCCTTTATGCTACTTTGTTATTAGTGTATAGAAATGCAACAGATTTCTGTATATTAATTTTGTATCCTGCAACTTTACTGAGTTCATTTGTCATTTCTAGTGGTTTTTGGTGGAGTCTTTAGGGTTTTCTAGATACAGTATAATGTCATCTGTAAATAATGACATATAAAGTATGATTTTTTAAACCAATAATTATTGTTGTTTTGTCCACATCTAATTTAATACGATTTTAATTTTATGTAAATTCTATATAGCGAAGCATTAAATTACCTTTGTCTATAGCTTCATTTTTAACTTTCATGAATAAGCCTGCTGGCCTCATAGGGGTTGTTTATCTTCTTGGGAGAACTCAGGGTAAAGATGTTGCTAATCTCCTATGAAAGTACAGTAGATTTTGCTCCAAAGAAGGACACTGATGGTTCCTACATGACTCTCAACGTTCTACATACAGTATGTTTTGATACAAAAATATGATTGGATTGCTTAAACACGTGTCTCCCTACCAAGTCATGTAAGGAGAATTTGGTGGTGATATTCAAATGAGTGTATGTTACGGTCTTACTGATAATGAAAGACTCTTCTGTGTCAGCAGATTTGAAGTCTTTATATATGTATAATACAAAATATTAGTATTAGTGAAACTGAGCTCCTCAGCTCATTTGTCCATACTTAAGGTACGGAATAAATGTTTTCAGATCATTTAGATTTAGAAAATGCTAAAATATACCAATTTTTTAATATGCCAATGTACATTAAGACATTGTGCATCTCTCAGGGGGGATATAGTGTTATATACTTTTCCCAAATTTTCTTCATCTGCAAATCTTTTTTTTTTCCCTCCTAGATTACTTATTACATTTTTTAGGAACAAGAAAGCATCCAAGTAATTGGCTACAGAGAGAGGAATTTGAGTGGAAGTATAGTAGCTGGTAGCACTTTTGTGATTGGGAAGCAATCAGGAATGGGGGCAGCAATAGTAAAGGGAGACTTTGTGATATTCAAAGTGGTTGAGTTGGAGAAGCCAAAGTAACATTTGTTCTGAAACAAACCTTTCTTGAAATGTGTTCTTGTTAATTATTACCATTACCAGGAGAAAACCCAAGATTATATGGGCCTTTTCATGAAACTGTCACTTATTTAAAACAATGAAGCCATGAAGAATAGTCTTTTTCTCATTTATTGAGAAAATTGAGCACAGTGTCAGTGTCTTGCCAAGAGACAGTGACTTGGATGTTATTCACGTACTCAGAATTTATAAACCTCAGTTATCTCATCTGTATAAGAGACATTATAAAATATACATTGCAATGTTATTGTGGAAATTAAATGATGTTTGTGAAAATGCTGAGCAAAAATGCTTAGCATAGGGAAGGCACACAATAACTATTGCTCTTCTCTTTTGTTTGCACTCACAGTATGCCCTCTTGGTTGGAACCCTGCCCTACATTCTTAAAGGCAAAGTTAACCTTTCACTATTGATGCATACTTTAACTTGCTAAGTGCAGTCACCTTATTTTCTCTTAAGCAAAAGAAATCTTTCAGGGCAAATTACTGAACTTCCACGGAGGTCATACTTTCTAATTTGTTTTTGGCACTAGAAATATATTGGGAAAATGGGAAAAATTAATGATTTACCAGTCCAAGTTGCACACCAATCAATCTGTTGTTTTTTTTAAATGGCACAGAGACCAGCCTTCATTTTAACTTACTGTTAACTCCCTCATATTAAAAGCAAAGTAGTAAGAAGGTTCTGGTGATTTGTTTCTTGTCACAATCCATTAAGGAAAACCAAGGAGCAAAAAAGAACATAACTGACAAGAGCCTTGGAATCCTAAGCAATCCCTTTCCTCATGTTCCAATTACCTACATGTAGTAGACTAGATACAGTGGACATAGTAGACATAATAGAACATTTGATAGGTAACTAGATTTTCACACAGTGTTTTAGAATCCTAAACATATTAACATATTGGAATCTTGACTAGGATTAAGAACATTTGTTAGGTGATAGTTTGCCTTCTTGAGAGATGCATCTTATTTACTCAGCAAGGAATTTGAGAACATATATGGGAAAGTAATTAAGCCAGATAACTTACTGGTTGCTTTAACAACTTTAGCGTAGTACTATTCTTTCAAGAACATTCAGCTTGCAGCTAATTTGTTTGCCAAACAAGAAGTAAATATTTATTTTAGCCTTACTAACCAGAGGAGATGGTTCACTCTGTTGATAATCTATTTACCAAGCTATAAATGTCATTTGGGTTATATTGACTGAACCCTATTCTTCAGGACATTTTTAATATGTGACACTTCTGCTGCGGTGGAGATTCCTGAAGATATTTAAAATCTCTGTAAACTCAGTGCACAAGGTTAACAATTGAAACCTATTGGTCTGTCTCATTTAGAAGTTATGCTACTATCTTCTTTCCCAGGAAGTTTTGTTTCCAAATGGTCACAGTGATCGGATCTAAGAGTGCCTTCACACTTCTACATTCCAATGTAGGTTGGTACAACACCATAGTTCTGTGTCTCAAATAACCTGCCAGCTTTAACTGGCCGCTCATTTTTAAGGTTGGCTGAGAGAAAAAAAATAAAACCTCCATGGTCTGGCATTCATGGTCTGGTAATCATGGGTTGTCTTTATTTGTAACATGTTCCCCTGGCTTGGGTCACAAATCTGTTTTAAAAAGTTCATCAGTACTGTCTAAAACAGAATGCAAACAAATCCAATCAAATGTGACCAGAGTTTTGAAAGTGATGAAAACTTAAAATTTCTAGTTGAACTGATCTGGGCTTCGATGAAGAATTTAACTGTTCTATCCTGTACCCCGGTGTGTTTGTTTTCTCCAGTAAACAAGTTATTTTCATGTATGCTTTAAGAATAATCAAATGAGGATGTAACTGAGGTTTTATTGAAAAGGTAACAACTTCTGATTTATTGAAAAGATCAAAAGTACTGTGTTTCATTTTTTTCTTAAATAAGAAACTTTGTTCACTTTTATACTCCATGTGAGAAAGGGGAGCAAGGTCAAATTTTTTTTTCTAACTAACTGAACACTTTGATCTTTGGACAAAGCATCTAAAATCTTAAAATCTTCTGATATGTGCTATGACTGTGGCAATGCTGGGGATCACTGGTGTGTGTTAGATTTGATTTTACTGCCGCTAAGCTATTGCAATTTAAAATGGGCTTTTAGAAACCCCAAGAGACTCTTAACTATAGAGAACAAACTGAGGGTCGATGGAGGGAGGGAGGTGGGTGATGGGCATTAAGGAGAGCACTTGTGATGAGCACTGAGTGTTGTATGTAAGTGATGAATCGCTGAATTCTATTTCTGAAACCAATATTGCACTGTTAACTAAAATTTAAAAAAAAGCATTCTGAATAACAACCAAAAAAATAGGGCTCTTAATTTTTGTGGTTTTTAACTTACAAAGCTTACAGTTTGTTCCCCTCAAGATTCTTCTTTTGTATAGCAGTCACATTTTGGTGTATTCTTTCCAAAAGTAGTGATATTGGATGGCTTACTTCAGTAAATATAAGGTACACAAAGCTTACCATATAAATAGATATGCTTGAAAATTTCCACTGTTGGTAATATGAAGAAACTAATGCAATGTACAACTTCAAGACTTAAAACTGCTTCGTTTGAAGCACTCTTTAAAACACACAAATACACAAACTAGGGTGCAAACTAGGGTGTTTAAAACATCAAAATTACTTTAGGAGCTTTTACTAAAATTATGAATTTCAGGGCGCCTAGTGGCTCAGTTGTTTGAGCATCCAACTCTTGGTTTAGGCTCAGAACACGGTCTCACTCTCACGGTTTTGTGAGTTCATGCCCCACATCAGGCTCTGCACTGGCAGTGTGGAGCCTGCTTGAGATTCTCTCTCTCTCTGTCTCTCTCTCTCCCTCCCTCTCTATCTCCCCCCCGCCCCGTGCACGCTGTCTCTATCTTTCTCAAAGTAAATACATAAACTTAAAAAATATATATGAATTTCTAGGCTGTGTCCCAGCGATTCTGATTCACTTGATCTAAATATGGCCCAGGCACCCCAATTGTTTAAAACCCTCTCCAGATTTTATGTGCCTTCCAAACATCAGTACAGTATGGTGACTGACATTAAAAAGCAAAGGTATATTCCATAAAACACAAATCTCTTGAGATAAATTGCAAAGAAAAGTTTCCATAGTCAAGTGTATAAGGAATCCTTTACATATTATCATTTCCTGGAGTTTTCTAGAACATTTCTAACTATTTAAAACTCAGAAGTCCTACAGAGAAGAAATCCAGTTTTACTGGGTTTAACTTTCCTTTCTTCAATATAATTGATCCTGGATGACATTTTTATCACATTATCTTTTACTAGACCATAAAACCTATTTTCTCCATAATGTCTTTGAGAAATTCTACTAAATAAAATTTAACAAGATCCAAATTGTTATTTACATCAGTACTGATTTTAAATGCAATATCATTATGACAGCTATGAGAATGTGCAACTTTCAAGGCCATTGAGAATTACATTATCATTTTTGATACCTATGAATGAAATGTTTTGATTACCTAACATGGCATCTAAAAATGAAATACTAAAGACTCACCCTGTTTTTGTATGATGTATTTTCTTATTGCATAAAAGGATTGGGATGAAATCAAGTTTAAAAAAAAGAAAGGAAAATGCTTTGTTTCAGTGTTTTAGGTGACAATTCCCTGAAAAGAATTATGGTTCTCTCAACCAAACTACTAAAAGGTTTCTTATTACCATATTATTAAATATCTGCTGAACTGAAGTTTGTAAGCAAATGCACTTTGTTGGTGAGTGACCTTTTCACATCACAAGATTTTAAAAATGGACAGGTTAAAAAAAGGAATTATAAATGCTTAGTTGTTATCTTTAATTGTAGAAACAAACCTAAAACCATACTCAGGAGGGACAGAGACTTTGTGAAAATGAGTTACTTGTTTTTTTTTTTTTAATTTAATGTAATATTCTCAGAGAGGTTTGGATTATACTTAATTTACATTTTTCTTCCATAGGAAAAATTTTAGAGAGATTCTGGGTCTAAAGACAGAGATCCAGTCACAAGTCTAAGGAAGGAAGCATTTCCATAGCATTGGAAAATATTATCAAAAAAGGAAGGCAGAGAATCATTAGTTTTACCTTCCAGAAAAGAGGAAGAAGGAAGGAGATTTGTTAACCAGCATGTTTTCAGGTCTTATGGACCAGTGTCTAAACTAGATACTTTATGAACATGATTTCATCGGTAAAAGAAATTTTCTTCAAATTCTGTTATACTTATAGAAAAAATTATCTGTTGCTTGGAGTGATTAAAACAATGAAGTTGTAATAATGGACATTTGCATACTATAGCTATATTCACACTTTTCACTGTCTTTCTCCATTTTTCTTCCTTTGTCTGCCCCATCCTCTCTTGTTCTAATTCTTTCTTCCCTTTTAGAAATTATTTCTGTGTTCTTCACTCAGGAAAATCCCCTGAAAATGTGAATGACTAAAAGGAGAGCCATGCTTCCCTGTGTGGAGAGATTCCCCTGGCATTTGGTTTCCACTGAATATTAGTCTTCTTCCTGAGCTTATGTTGTGCATGAGTGCATTGTCGCACCTTACTCCTAAATACACACAAAGAGCATTGCACTCTAAAAGATAATGATAGCAGGACTGTCAGCATCGCCCTCATAAGTAGTGAAGCAAAAAAAAATGAAACTTAATATGCCTGGTTTCATGTATGTAGATGATCTGAAATTGTGTATCTGAATTGCTTTTCACATTTGATTCACCGTGGTTGCTTCATGACGCTGTCACCTGGGTGCCAATTAGTACACTGGACATCTGCCAGGAAGGAGCTGAAATGAGGTCATCGGCTTGTTTCATCTTGGCACCAAGGTCACTGCTAAGCTGTATTTAACCTGGTGCTAGAGAGTAAAGGCATTGTTTAGCCCAGAAGCTGTTTTATATGCAGGAGGCTTAGAACAGAGAGGATATACAGGCTTTTTTTTTTCATTTTTCTTACAACACAAAGATAGTGAAAGCCTATCACAAATATTTCAGAATTATGGCAACCACCACTCGCATACAAAGTACACATTATAGATTTGTCCAGCATACTAAAACCCATTATTCATATAAGGAAGTTGCTTATGTCATTTTCTGTTGTTTCTCATAGTGGGGAAAATAGTGACAACCATGTCATTGGGAAGGCAGGGAGTGTGCTTCTTTAGCAGAAATGGAGGTTTGGAAAGAACATACTAGTTGAGGTTGACAATTTTCACATTAACTGGGCCAGGATCTTTATTTTGATGTTTTTCTCATTATGAATTTTTTTGTTAATTTGTCTTTTTAAATATATTATTAAAATAGTATTTATCTTGATTCATGATTATTTTGGTGCCCTTTCAACTCTGAACCATTCTCATCTTCGCTCTACAAACTAACATAAGCTGAAAACTTAGAAGATCTATGGAAGATTATAGTGCAATAAAAATCACCATACTGACCCTATATTTTACCAGTAAATAAAACAACTAACATTTGAGATTTTTGAGTGCTTAATATAGAACATTAAAGTTATGAGCATCTCTAGAAGTCAATAATAGACTGATTCATAGCCATTTAATAAAGGGAGGGATGAGGCAGATGGGATCGAACTACATAAAATTTGTGATCTGTATTTAAATAGGAACCCATATCCAAGGCAGGTTTCCCTAACTCTGTTCTTTAGGAATCAGAGAGACTTTTTTGTTATTTTTATTTTAAATAAGAAGGTTAAAGTTCTGATAGGAGGGTACATATTGGTGAGAATGGAGATTGACTATGCATGCAGGAACTTACTTTTTTCATCTTCATTATAGAAGCAAAATGAATAGAAAATTAAATCTGATATTCAAGAAATCTCGCTTGCTCAGACACTATGATGAAATAACGATTCAGCCTTGACCAAACTCTGAGCTCTTATATTGCATTTTCAAAATCTTTGAAAAATATTTTCAAATTTTCTCCTCTGTAGTTGTTAATATATTCCTAGTATAAATATGTTTCTACATTCTAAGAAAATGGGAAAGCCCCCCAGTGGCCAGCTTATCATTTGGTATTCCTATAGCTGCCAACATAAAAATTGATAGCCACACACATCTAGTTTTTATTTAAAATTTTACATATATTCAAATGTTCAATATGTTTTCCTCTCCTGAATCACTTTATGAAACCCAAGTAGATATACACAGATGAATCCATTTAAAAGAAATACTATCTTGATATCTACCAAGGATCCTACACTTTATACTCTTTCTGAGACTGATTTCCTGGATAATTTCAACATTCTATATTTTCTCTTTTCTATAGGCTCATGAACAAATGAATTCCTATCTGATTCAGAATTGCCAGTAAAGGTGTGCATGTGTGTGAAGTTGTGTATGTATTAAATGAATGCACGTGTTTGTATGTATATGTGTGTGTGTTTGTGTATGTGTAAGCATTGTATTTTCCCACATCCCCCCAACTTTTATTGGAATTAGGAATTGAAGATACATATACTTGTTAATTTCCTCTCTTAGGTAGCAGAGGGGAAATAAGAATTATGACTTAATCACAACTGAATAAGAATCACTTACGAATAAGAATTGTGATTTAATCACCTTTGTATCGATGGCTCTTAACTAGTTTTGTGCCTGCCATGTAGTGCTACTCAAGACAAACTCATCCAACAAGTGATGCCTTGTTTCTACTGTTTTATTTTGGGGATCTTCTCATGATAGAGCAGTTATTTATAGTGAACCTAGAAAAGGAAAAGTTAAGAAAGGCTCAGGGAAATCAACAAAAGACAATGTTCCTGTAGGGGTCAAGGAGCTTCTTAGAGCTTAGATGCAGGCTGGAGCAAGTCCAGAGCATATGGGAACCATAATAAATAAATGATACCTTTTATTCTCCACATCATAAATGATTACATCTGACTATTCAGCTCCTGCTTCCTCTATAATTTTCTTCATTTCATGCGTATATCCTTAATAAGATCATAATGCTCTGGTGGAAAGATCATATCATAAATTCTTTTTGTACTTCGCACAGTGCCTTCACAGTCCTGAAAGTATATAAAATTTAAGTATGTGTGGCATTAAACTAATTGCAAGTTTATTACGTTTTTCCTTTGCACTGAAGTAGCTACATATCTAAGCCTTTAGAAACGATGAGAATGTTTTGATTTGAAGGGTTCCAAATGAATCATTATCTGCTCTTACCTGTATTAATCATAGTCCTAACTGAAAAACGTGACACGCTCAAATTAGAATAATTTGAAGAAAGTTTCTGTATAAAGGTATTACTTACAAAAGTGTGGGTGGGGTTTTGGAGGATTACAAACCACAGTGATATAACTTGGTTTATAATAGTGAAGGAGCTTTTCCAATCTGAGGTCTAAGAGGCAATGGCAAAGAAGTGTTAATAGAACTTAGAAAAAAGAGTACCATGTAGAAAAGTTTTCCAGGGAGGAGTAATGATTTTTTGGTCAAAATACAGCGCCAACTCAAGGCAGCCCCAGAGTTAGGAAGTCAAGGAAATAAATACTTTGATCTTACACTTCCTCTCTCCTGTCTCCTACCATGGCTGCCTATTGCCTAAACCCAAAGGAAAGCTATAGGTTGCGAACCCTCTACTATCATCCATACAAGTTAGTCTTCCTGTACAGGAAGCTGGGTGGAAAAGTACACAGAGTATGTTTGAAGGGGCACATGAATGATATCTGGCATATTATCTTTTATTGGAAACTGTCCTGATCCTTGAAATTTTATACTCCTAAAGGGAATGCAGTAAGTCACATGCCTATATGATATCACCCCACTTTAATTGCAAAATAATGTTGCCTGTCCTATATTGGAGAGATACATACAGGGTACAGTGGAAGTCAGGAAGGAGGAACCAACTTTACTTGTATAGATAGCAAGACTTCTGATTTGGGTAAGATCTTTAAAGATCTCAATGAAGAAAGGAAGAAGAAAATGTTATGCAGAGAGTACAGGGTGAGTCATGAAAAAGCATAGCATGACTGAAAAAAACAAGAATAATGAAAAAGGAAAATTGGACTTTGGAATCGAACTGAACCCTGTTCCCTACCATTTATTAGTTATTTATTAGCTGAGAAACGAATGAAACCTCCCTGATGCTTAATTGTATCATCTCTAAAACAGGCACAATTATTCCTATGTCATAGGTTACTTGCATTGATGAAATGAGATAATATATTAAAATAACCAATAATTATGTGCCGTTCCTAGGAGCACTCTTATTAGACTCAGAGACTGTTATTTCCAAATAATCACCAGTGCTACAAAGTAATGACTTATTATTAGACTGAAAATCTCTAGATTAAAAAAGCAAACAAACAAATCAACAAAATAACTTTCCAGCTTGGAGTTACATGATAACTTGTGTCTTGGGTGTAGACCACCTATAGAAGTAAGTAATCTTATTAGTTCCCTTTTATGGTTATTTTCTCCTGGCATCTAATATTGGCGCCAAATAATTTCCCCTGTCTTGGCTCACTTGTTACTTTGTAAATATTGTAAACCATCCAAAGGTCTACCCCATATGAATTTCAATATATTTTAGGTCTAGCTTGTGTGCATATTAAAGAGCAATAAGTAATGACTTTGACTAAATGGAGTCATATAATTCTTCAATTTCTATTCATGTATTCAAGAAATATCTTTTAACTATTATAATTAGTTCAGTCTTGCTTTCTTCAGATTTTCTGAATAAGGGTCAGGTTTTTCTTTTATCTAAATTATTGTGTTTGCTAACTTTGAGGTGTTTATGAACTGGAAGCCCAGTAAATAAATGGCTTTATATGTTTTTTTTTTCTTTTTCTATCTTGGTGTATATGAATGTGCATGTATGTACCATCCACTTACTTTATGCCCTTCTCTTCACCTCTGCATCCCCACAGAAAAATCAAGAAAGATAGCATATAGCAATTACCTCTTCAGTAACTTTCTTCCTTATATTTGAAAAATTATTCCATTATTTCCCATTGAGCTTTTGGTAGGAATCTTGCCTTAAGTTTATCAATATATATCCATCAACTTGCCAATCTGTACTCAGAGTTAGCCAGGCTTAGGTTGGCAATTATATATGAATTGGACTACATGTCCCCAAGCAGCAATTGGTTACTGACTTCTACTACTACTACATATACATGTGGGTATTCATTAAATGTTAATTAATGACAGTATGTTGATTTGCAGAATCTGGCTGATTTCTCTTCAAGTTAAAATTATGAGATGCACAGCATTAATCCGTCAGTAGATAGGATCAAATTTTAATTTATTGCATGTGTCTAGAAAATTGTAGAGCTTTAGGAATTCAAAGAATTCTACTATATTTGTAGTAGATATGAAAGATACTACATAATGAAATGTAGTGAATACAATGTAAAACATCTAACAGCTTTTTCTAGCTTTCTTTTGCCTTTGTTTTCTTTAATTTTAAAAAGTTCTCATTTGGATTCAGTTATCCAAAATTTATATAAAAGCTAGGTAACTGTTTCTTTTTTCTTTTTAGTATATTTGTTGTTAAGTGGATAATAAGTTAGAACTTTGAACTTCTTACTGTTGCTGTAGGTAATGTTATATTATTTTTTGCTAAGGACAGTCACCATTTTTTTGAGGTTTTGGTAGTAGTTACACATTAATTTGAGAGATGGGAAGGAAGTCCTAAAATATTTTAAGTGTTTTCAGTTTTATAATGGTTCTCTTAAGATGCTTCTCATTTGTTATAAGCAATTGTCTTTTTTTAAATGTTTATTTATGAGAGAGAGAGATTGAGAGAGAGCAGGGGAGGGGCAGAGAGAGACAAAGGAGATAACAGAATCTGAAGCAGGCTCCAGGTTCTGAGCTATCAGCACAGGCTCAGACTCACAAACTGTGATATCATGACTTGAGCCAAAGTCAGACACCAACTGAGCCACCCAGGTGCCCCTGTTATAAGTAATTTTCAAACATACAACTCCATATTTATGTTTTCAACTGCCTGCAAATGGTTATTGGGGGTCATACTTTTAAGGGATGATTTCAAATTTTCATGTATTTGTTTACTTAATATTATCCAATATCATAAAGTTAACATGTTAAAACATCCAAGAAAACCCCACTGTGATAATTCTGATATAATTAGCCAGATATGACTCTGATTTGGAGTAAAAATAAAAGAGCATTTTAGCAAGATGAATTTGATACATTTCTGAGCATCAAAATTAATTTATGTCTATTAAGGTTGTTGATTTTTATTTTTGTTGTTGTTTTTTAAATTATCTAACTGGAGCTTTATATGTTAGGCAACACTCCTCAATACTACTTGTATTTAGGGACACCTGGGTGGCTCAGTCAGTTGATCATCCAACTTCAGCTCAGGTGATGGTCTCATGGTTTGTGGGTTTGAGCCCTGTATCAGGCTCTGTGCTGACAGCTAGCTCAGAGCCTGAAGCCTTCTTCAGATTCTGTGCCTCCCTCTCTCTCTGCCCCTCCCCTGCTCACGCTCTGTCTCTCTTTCTCTCAAAAATAAACATTAAAATATTAAACTTCATTAATTAAAGAAAATAGAACCTAGAGTTTTCTAAGCCTTAAATTTTAGTCCCAATAATCATAATCATAATACAAATCATAATATTATCCCTCAACCTATATCTAGAGTTAGGGGTCTCACCTCATTGTCCCATTCTAATTACTAATAATTCCAAGGCCCTACAGAAGGAATAGCAGCCAGGAGGGCCTGGGTGGTTCAGTCAGTTAAGAATCCAGCTCCAGTTCAGCTCAGGTCATGATCTCACAGTTAGTGGGATCAAGATTATCATCAGGCTTGTCGCTGACAGTGCAGAGCCTGCTTGGAATTCTCTCTCTCTCTTTCTGCCCCCCTCCTGCTAGCTCCTGCACGCCAGCTCTCTCTCTCAAAACAAACAAACAAACAAACAAACAAACAAACATTTAAAAAAAAAGAATAAGGGCCACAAAGTCACATGTTGTTCCATTTTGTGATTACAAAATAACTTTTAGTTGTTTTTGGTTAAAGGTCTATTCTGAATTTAACAAATTAGATTTCCCTAAATATTTAAACATGTTCATGCACTAATTAAGATCCTTGATCCATTTTATTTAGTTATTTTCTAAATTTTTACTTGAGTATAGTTGACCCACAATGTTAGTTTCAGGTGTACAACATAGTGATTCACCATTTCTCTGTTATACTATGCTCATCATAAGTGTAGCTACTGTTTGTCACCATGTGCTATTGTGATCATGTTCACAATATTTCTAGTGCTATACCTTTTATCCCTGTAACTTACTCATTCCATAATGGGAAGCCTGTACCTCCTACTCCCTTCACCCATTTTTCCCATTCCCCCAAGATTTTCCCTCTGGCAATAATCAGTTCATTCTCTGTACTTATAGGTCTGATTCTGCTTTTTGATTATTCATATATCTTGTTTTTTAGATTTTACATATTAGTGAAATCATATGGTATTTGTCTTTCTCTATCTGACTTATTTCACTTAGCATTATACCTCCTAGGTTTATCCATGTTGTTGCATGCCTGAGCTGTTTTAAACCATAATAATATATTTAATTTTCCTAGGTACTACTGTCTTTCAAGGGAGACCTAGAGATCTTGCCAAAATCTTCCCAACCATGTGTTGAATTCTTACCAACCTATTATGTCCAAATGCTTAGATTTCATAAATATTTTTTCTTTTAAAAATTGAAAAAATCAGTTGCATTCCTTGGATTCTACATACACTATATTTGGTTTTAAAATCTATCTTCACGAACTGATTTGCTTTTGAAGCAATTCTATACCCCTCCTTTAATAATATTTTTCCTAGCTGACTCATTAACCCTGATTGTGTGGTTGTTATACTGATGATATTGAAAATTGATGGACTAACCCATCAGAAATGGTAAAACTTTTAAGTTCCAGAAAATTTGGAAGGGAATTTTTTTTTTTTTTTAATGTTTAAGATACCAGTAGAACTGAATTAGGAAATCTTGCCTACAAGAAGTCATGTTTTAAGACATAGATCAAATAGGGGCACCTGGGTGGCTCAGTTGGTTAAGTGTCTGACTCTTGATTTCAGCTTGGGTCATGATCGCACATGAGTTTGAGCCCCACATCAGGATCTTTGCTGACAATGCGGAACCTGCTTAGGATTCTCTCTCTCTCTTCTTTCTCCCCCTTCTCCACTCAAACTCTTTCTCTCTCTCTCTCAAAATAAATAAATAAACTTAAAAAATAGATCAAATAATCTATAATCAGCCTCAGTGCAGTTATGTTTGTGTATTCGTGTGTGTTTATTTTAAAAGAAATCATCCTATGGGGCGCCTGGGTGGCTTAGTCGGTTAAGCGTCCGACTTTCGCTTAGGCCATGATCTCGCGGTTCGTGGGTTCGAGCCCCGCGTCGGGCTCTGTGCTGACTGCCAGCTCAGAGCCTGGAGCCTGTTTCAGTCTGTGACTCCCTCTCTCTCTGACCCTCCCCTGCTCATGCTGTCTCTCTCTCTCTCTCCTAGAAATAAATAAAACATTAAAAAAAAAATAAAAAATAAAAGAAATCATCCTAAAATATATTCATATTACCAATATGAGAATTAGAAAGTCTGCTTAGCCTTTCTGATAGTGTTAATCATTCTAAATTAGTATTACAAGGGTTTTGAATTAAGAAGCAGATAAGGAGTAGTATTCTTTATAGGAACTTCTATGTCTGTAGTCATTTTGGGAACAACATGTGACTTTCTATCCCCTTTAATTTCTGTAACAGGGTCTTGGAATCATTTGTAGTTAGAATGGGACAATGAAATGAGACCCTCAACTCAAGATGTAGGCTAAAGAATTAACAGAGTGCACATAGAGACTCTTTTCAACATTTATTGAGAAAACAGCTAACTCTTCAGGAAATCATAGAATTAGTTCGTAATATGTTGATATCAAGCAAGTTGGAAGATATTCACAAGTATCCTTACTAACGGAAGTGATAATTGTTCTGAAACTATACTGCTCTTAGTGTTAGGTTTTTGGCACGTTATACAAATATGTTCTCTGTGAAGCTAGCTAGAAGGCTGGGTTCAAATTCCAGACCCCTAAAGTGTGTTTTACATCCTGTCCTTTCAGACATACACACTAGAGCTGATGAAACCCAGCAATCCCAGACATAAACTGTGGGAGACAAAGTACTGGACAGTTAAGCTGTTCTGACTGCAAAGTTAATTTTAATTGTTTAAGAGAACAAAATTCAAATTCAAATCAAAATCAGAGCTTTTCTTAATTTTATACTATGATTACTATTTGTCATTTGTTGAGTGGAGTAACTTAATTTTTTTAATTAATTAATTTGAGAGAAGAGAGAAAGAGAGAGCACAAGCAGGGGAGGAGCAGAGAGAGAGAGGGAGAGAGAATCTGAAAGCACAGAGCCCAAAGTGGGGCTCAATCCTATGTACCATGAGATCATGACCTGAGCCAAAATCAAGAGTCAGACACTTGACTGATTGAGCCACCCAGGTGCTCCGTAAGTAACTTAATTTTGAATTATTATCATCACATTTTATCTCAGAGTATCACTTCTTTTGTATATACCAAAACCCATTCTATAAAACTGCCTTGTAAAATTAAATAATTATCACCTGTGGCAATTAAAACTAATATTGTATAAAGGAAAATATATCATGTAAATGAAATCTCCTATTGAGCATATACCAAACCCTACATTGAAGTAAAGATAGTAAAATTTAACTTTAAAAAATGATTTATGAACTTAACCCCATTCCTTTCTATGTTGCCAGTAGGCAGAGCTGTGTAGACACAACTGCTTAATGCAAGTTCCTTTTCTTTCAATGATTCTCTTCTACATGTTTCAAATACTATTAAAGCAAAAAACTTTGGGGAGAAATCAATTGTGTTAACTGCCAACATGTATTGAAGTTTCTGAAGGGAGAGAATCAACTATGGCTTTCAAGAAATATGGAGGCATCTATAAACCTTCTCTCTCCCACCTAATCAGTTTTTCCCTCTGCAGATAATAATGCTCATAAGTATATAACATTCTGTACTATTTCCCAACTTAAATCCCCTTGGCCCCACAACTTGCCTACCCACCCACCCACCACCCCCATTTCTGTGCTTCTATACACACTCCCCTACAGGAGTAGTTTATACTGGGTGTTTCTGTTTTCTCTCTTCCATAATCTTACAAACACATTCCCACGATGATTATATCTGTGCTGGTCTGATTAATCCACCAAAGACACCAATAATCTCCACGTTGCCTAATCCAGTGATCTTCGTGTTTCCTTACTAGTGGTCTGTACTCTGTCTGTCATCATTTTATCTAACCTCTCAACAGCTCTTGACTCACCAGATCACTTTCTCCCCTCAGACTTTCTGGTTTCTCTTCTGATTTTTTAAGCTGTGCCTTCTCAATCTACTTTGCTGATTCCTCTTCCTTTTCTCAGTCTTTAAATATTGCAGCTCACTTGAACTTCATTTTCTCTATTCTAGTGGCAGTATTCCCTGGGAACATCACCCAGTCCCATATTTTTTAGACTACTGTCACATGGGTGACTTCCAAATCTGCATTTCAGTCTGGACCTCACCTCTGGACTATAAATTTTGTTTTATTCACTACTGTATCCTCAGAACCTAGAATAGAGTCATACACAATAGAGGTGCTCTATAAAGATGTGTTGAGCAAATTAATCAATGCTTTGCTTTATTTCCCAAGGATATTGTAAAAACCAAATGAATCAAGGGATATAAAAGTGACTTGTAGGTGTGCCTGGGTGGCTCAGTCGGTTGAGCGTCTGACTCTTGATTTCAGCTCAGGTCATGATCTCATGGTTCGTGGGATCAAGCCCCATATCAGGCTTTACACGGACAACTTGGAGCCTGCTTGGGATTCTCTTTCTCCCTCTCTCTTTGCCTCTCCCCTGCTCACGCTATCTCTCCAAATAAATAAACATTAAAAAATAATCCTGCAGATTTTTATTATTCCAAAACAATAATAAGAGGGAGATACTAGAGAATTTGAAAAATGGATTTCAGCATTTTAATCTAGATCTTCAAAAGTGGTATGTCTTCCCAAATTCAGTGTCCTATTTCACTCTTCAAACTCTGGGCATCAGGAAAAGAGGTATAACAAATCTGTATTCAGACACAAAAAGAAATGCTCTAATATTTGGCTGGATAAAAGTATGCCATCTCTAATATATGAGACCCACAGATTTGCTAGACTCAGTAATCCCAACATGAATGACATGTCTTTGCAAACTAGTTGCAAAGTGTTAATCATTTACAATGCAAATAGTAATTAGGTAAGTTATATGGTCCATAGCTTTAAAGCTTAGTACTTTCTGGCTGAATGGTTATCACTGAAAGAATAAGATATAGATACAAGCTAACAGGATGACTGTGGCTAAAATACATGAATTCTAAAATTTATAGCCTCTGCCTGTTAAAGCAAGCTGTCGGGGTGCCTGGGTGGCTCAGTCAGTTAAGCATCCAACTATGGCTCAGGTCATGATCTTGCCGTTGGTGCATTTGAGCCCTGCGGCGGCTCTTGGAGCCCAGAGCCTGCTTCGGATTCTGTCTCTCCCTCTCTCCATGCCCCTGAACCACTTGTGCTGTTTCCCTCTCTCTCTCTCTCTCTCTCTCTCTCTCTGTCCCCCCCAAGATAAATAAACATTGAAAACATTGTTAAAGCATACTGTCTTACAAGAGTACTTGTTCTCAAACTTTGAGACACATCAGAATCATCTGGCAGGCATCTGCCTCTTACAGCACAGATTGTGAGTCCCACAACTGCAGTCTCTGATTCAGTTGATTTGAGCTTATGTCCAAGAATCTGCATTTCTAACAAGTACCTGGTTCTTCCTACCTTTCTAAACATGTATACTATAGTATCGTCACACTTTAAGAAATTCTGCAGTAGAGGGTTTATTTACATGTTCATGGGCGGGGGGGTTGTATAAAGTTCAATATAACTCCAAAATATTTCTCCAAATTTTCTCGTGTTCATCTCATCATTTGTTCTGTGTATTAAGGGACCTCCTAATAGACCAATCCTTTTAATATTAGATTTATTTAAGCCAATAAACTCCCTGCCTTGCTTCTTTGACTATGAATGACATTCCATTTGCTACAAAGTGGTGATTATTGCATGGAGATTTGCTTTCCTTTGTGATTCCCATCTATATCATCATTGTTGGAGTAACGCTGATCTAAATATACATGTCATTTATTCTACCTGTCTGCCTTCTACATAAATCAGGTGAAATTTTGAATTCACTAATCTCCTAAACTAGCAAAGCTAAATTAGAAGAGGATATGAACTCTAGATGCCTTGGCTCTGCCAAGGAAATAGTCTATCTATTTCTTGGAAATTTCAATCAGAACTTAACTAGATGCTGAGAAGAAAAGTGCCTAGAGTCTGAGCCTCCAACATAAGTGGAAGCCAAAATATACTGTTGGCCTTAAACTGAGATTCTATTCTGAATCCAGCACAATTTGGAAAACAAATGTCCAAAATGCGATAAGATATATCATGTTTGTAATTAATGTACTTAGCACAAATAGAAAATATTTTGAAAGAATAAATCCAAGAATGTGAAAAATTGGTGGAAATACAACTATGCCTCTTCAAGGTTTTACAATTTTAATTAACCATCTAAAAGTAAATGGATCACAGTCATACTTTTAAAATAATAACCAATATGAAAATCAACAGTTACCTGAAAAATAAATCAATAGTTACTTTCTTATAAAAGAATTTTTCTTTACAAATATATTCATAATTTTGTTCAAAATTAAGCTAGCCTTCTTCATTTTAAATGATTCAAATTATATTTGATTTACTGAAAAATTTAGGTTTGAAATTATTATACATGGAAAATAAAAATAACAGCATAGCATACCATGTCCCAAACATGATTCCAAGTATTTGGTGGTATTATTCATTCAATTAACTCACAATAACACCAGGAGGCAGGTGCTTCTAGGATCCTCCGTTAAACATGAGGGATTTCACAGCTAATCAGTGCCTAATTTGAACTTGATGAGTCTGGCTTCAGTGTCAGACTCTAACCTATTTTTAGCACTTCTTAAATGACATCCCCTTGTAAGAACTATTTGTTTTTGCACTTTAATCCAGCTTGCACTTTTGGTCTCATATTCACATTTTTTGACATTTTTTTCTGGTGAGGCTTGAGGAAAGGCAAGTCAGAAGTAACTTGTACAGTATAAAATGTTTATGTCAATGCTTTCTATATCTGCAGCCAAATAGACAGATATTCAGCAAACCATTTCTAAACTTAATGATTAAAAATCTACCATAAATAATAAATGCCAATCAATCTATAATTGATTAAAAAGTATGTATTTCTAGTTACTTTCCTCTTAAACATAAGTCAAGTTGGTTTCCATATAACACCCAGTGTTCATCCCCACAAGTGCCCCCCTCCATGCCCATCGCCCCCCTCCCCCCCACATCCATCAGTCCTCAGTTTGTTCTCAGCATTCAAGAGTCTCTCATGGTTTGCCTCTCTCCCTTTCCCCCACCACTTCCCCCCTTCTTCTCCCCCATGGTCCTCCGTTAAGTTCCTCCTAATCCTCCTATACATGCAAGCATATGATATTTGTCCTTCTCTGCCTGACTTATTTTGCTCAGCATAACACCCTCAAGGTCCATCCATGTTGCTACACATGGCCAGATTTCATTGTTTCTCATTGCCATGTAGTATTCCATGGTATAGATAAACCACATCTTCTTGATCCATTCGTCCGTTGATGGACACTTAGGATCTTTCCATAATTTGGCTATTGTGGAGAGTGCTGCTATGAACATTGAGGTACATGTGCTCCTATGCATCAGCATTCCTATATCCCTCGGATAAATTCCTAGCAGTGCGATTGCTGAGTCACAGGGGAGTTCTATTGTTAATTTCCTGAGGAACCTCCACACTGTTTTCCAGAGGGGCTGCCCCAGTTTACATTCCCACCAACAGTGTAGGAGGGTGCCCGTTTCTCCACATCCTCGCCAGCATCTAGAGTCCTCTGATTTGCTCATTTTAGTCACACTGACTGGCGTGAGGTGGTATCTCAGTGTGGTTTTGATTTGTATTTCCCTGATGAGGAGGGATGCTGAGCATCATTTCATGTGTCTGTTGGCCACCTGGATGTCCTCTTTGGAGAAGTGTCTGTTCATATCTTCTGCCCATTTCTTTACTGGGTTGTTTGTTTTTCGAGTGTGGAGTTTGGTGAATTCCTTATAGATTTTGGATATTAACCCTTTATCTGGTATGTCATTTGCAACTATCTTTTTCCATTCTGTTGGTTGCCTATTAGCTTTATGGATTGTTTCCTTTGCCATGCAGAAGCTTTTAATCTTGATGAGGTCCCAATAGTTTATTTTTGCTCTTGATTCCCTTGCTTTTGGGGATGTCAAGTAAGAAGTTGCTGTGGAAGAGGTTGTTTCCTGCTTTCTCTTCTAGGGTTTTGATGGTTTCAGGTCCTTTATCCATTTTGAGTTTATTTTTGTGTTTGGTGTAGGATATTGATCTAGTTTCATTCTTCTGCATGTTGCTGTCCAGTTCTCCCAACACCATCTGTTAAAGAGGCAGTCTTTTTTCCATTGGATATTCTTTCCTGCTTTGTCAAAGATTAGTTGGCTGTATACCTTTGGGTCCAGGTCTAAGTTCTCAATTCTATTCCATTGGTCTATGTGTCTGTTTTTGTGCCAATACCATACTGTCTTAATGATGACAGCTTTGTAGTAGAGACTGAAGTCTGGGATGGTGATGCCTCCCGTTTTGGTTTTGTTCTTCAATATTACTTTGGCTATTCGAGGTCTTTTGTGGTTCCCTACAAATTTTAGGATAGTTTGTTCTAGTTTTGAGAAGTATGCTGGTGCAATTTTGATTGGAATTGCATTGAATGTGTAGATTGCTTTGGGTAGTAATGACATATTAACTATATTTATTCTTCCAATCCATGAGCATGGAATGTTTTTCCATTTCTTTGTGTCTTCTCCAATTTCCTTCATAAGTTTTCTATAGTTTTCATCATACAGATCTCTTGTATCCTTGGTTAGGTTTATTCCTAGGTATTTTATGGTTTTTTGTGCAATCGTGAATGGGATCTGTTTCTTGATTTCTCTTTCTGTTGCTTCATTATTGGTGTATAAGAATGCAACCTATTTCTGTACGTTGATTTTGTACCCTGCAACTTTGCTGAATTCTTGGATCAGCTCTAGTAGGCTTCTGGTGGAGTCTGTTGGGTTTTCTATGTAGAGTATCATGTCATCTGCGAAAAGTGAAAGTTTGACTTCCTCTTTGCCAATTCTGATACCTTTGATTTCCTTTTGTTGTCTGATGGCTGATGCTAGGATTTCCAGCACTATGTTAAACAACAGTGGTGAGAGTGGACATCCCTGTTGTGTTCCTGATCTCAGGGGGAAAGCTCTCAGTTTTTCCCCGTAGAGGATGATATTAGCTGAAAGCTTCTCATAGATGGCTTTAATGATGTTTAAGTAGGTTCCTTCTATCCCGACTTTCTCTAGAGTCTTTATTAAGAAGGGATGCCGTATTTTCTTACAATGAGATTATGACCTAGTAAGGATAAACAGTATTATATAAGTAAGTATATACAGTATTATATATAAATACTGTAAGTAAGGATAAACAGTATTATATAATAAGTAAAACAGTATTATAAAGTACTCCAGAAATTAAAATGTAGCATTAATTTTATTATTATGCAGGATAACACTTAGTAATGTGTTTGTTGTGTGTTACTGACTGCACACAACAAATAAAATAATGGTTATTACTTTTAGGCCCTTAATTAATGCTCATGATTTAAGGGTTTTAAAATATTCAAGATCTTATTAGAGAGTAATACATCTTTTCTGTTGACAACATGCATTGAAATTTTGCCCTTCTGACACTTAGGAAAATAACATTTGAGGAAGAAATATTTGGGGAAAAAAACTTGATTAGCAAATCATATCAAAACTCTTAATTTTCAGACAACAATGTCTCTATCATACACAAAACCATATGAAAAAATTAAGGATGATATTGATTGTGAGACCAGTTTGGTTTTTGGCCTTATTTCATAAAGTATATACTGCTTTGTTACTGTTGTTGTTAGTTATTAAGAAGTGATGGTATCCATAGAAGCTTATAATTTGTACTTAATACTTCACATAGCTTTGGTTGTTTTGCAAATATCAGTCTCCATAAAGGGGAGAAATGTTTTTCCATCTCAGTAATTTTCCACTGATATCCTTCAGAATTTACTTTATATCTTGCAATTTATCATTATGCTTCTACTACCAATAAAGGCTCAAACTAAGTTTTGAGGAAAGTAATACTTTAAAAACATAAAATAAAACCTTGCAATTGTATGAGTGGAAATTAGCAACCCTAACTAGGATATAAAATATTTTTATGTAAGCTGTATAAATCAAATAGTGTAATATGCCTAGTTTTGACCTGATTTGTAATTAGGAGTGAGGAAATATTTTGCTCCTGAAATTATTAACGGTATCAGAGGTGTTCCCTGAAATGTCCCCGGGTCTGTACCACAAACCGTGCTTGGAAATGAACACTAATATCTATACCAGTTTCCATTGAACAACTTGTTTTAAAATTTAAATACAAGGAAATAAATTACTATATATTTTAAAAGTTTTTTACTCAATATGGCACACATATAAATACTTTACTTCTGAATAATTGTTTTGCTTTTTTGTTCATAATTTTGACAATATACAGTATTTTTCTCTAAGGAAAAATAACAAAAGTCTACATTGGCAACTATTTGGGAAATTTCCACACAATAAAGTCAGAAAAAAAATTTAAATATATTTTTTAAGAAAGATAATGCACATATAGTAGTATTTTCCTTTTCACTGAGGAAATCCTAGAGACATGATGTGGTCTGTGCCCTGAGCAACACTGGCCACCTGTCCCAAACCTTCTTTGGTCATATACTAAAGGATCAGTATCTGGAGAAAGAGGGAGACGAGGATTATAGGTAAATAACTCAAGTGAGCACTCTTAAGCATTACTGAGTGACATAGTGACAATTACCTTCCATCTCACCTTGACTTTTTATGGATTAGTGATTTCATGACCATTTAATTCCAAGTGTTTGCTCTTTTCAATAATGTTTTTTTTTTCTCATATAAAATAATACCTGATAGAACATCTGGACTAATACATGGAATGACACAGGGTTGAGCATCTGGAGAATACAGAAAGGTACAAAAGAAGAGCAAAGAAATTTCCAGTCCTATCATTCAGAGATAACCATTGTTAAAATTACTGTGTATTTCTATCTAGTATCTTATTTATCTAGCTTTCTGCCTTTGTGAAAATTGAGATAATATCACATGTAAAAATGTGTATATTTCCTTTTGTATAATAAAAATTCATATCAGAATCTTATTTTAGTGGCTACATCATAGGGAACATTATCCACATTCCTTTTATTTTGGCATATCTTTTCCAATATTTCTCTTAAAATTAAAAAAAAATTCTATGTAGGGGTGCCTAGTTGGCTAGTCAATAGAACAGGTGACTCTTGATCTCAGGGTTGTAAGTTTGAGCTCCACATTAAGTACAGATGTTACTTACAAATAAAGTTGTAAAATCCATAGAAAATACTATATCTTAAATTGTTATTTTATAATTTTTAGAGGAGTCAAACTTTTCATATGGTCAGTGGATACTGTACCTCTTTTTTGTTTCATTAACTACACATTTACCTTATTGTAGATTTCTTTAACCTAGCTTTTGATTTTAAATTAAGCTTTTTCTTAGTCTATTAAATTCATTAAGCTTTTCTTAATCTACCTTTTAATTTTTGCAAAAGTTATTGTGTATTTATTTTTTTCAGAAAATCTATACTATTTCTGGGAAAGAAATATTTATATCAAATGCAGATAGACAGAAGACCCCCCAAAATACACACATATTTTCAATGATATATAAACAAGTAAAATTGAATGATGTGACCTACTCAGTTAACTTAAAATCACAAGTGCCTGAAGTGTTAACACCAGCACCAAAGCACTGTTACCATCCCAAGCTGAAGGTGTGTGTGATTTTCTGAAACATATGTCCTATAAAAATGTGTGCAAATCTAAAGTAGTATTAAAATTATAATAAAGTTATTATATGCACAGTTTTTTATTTTCAAGCAGAAGTCAAAAATGGAGAGCATATACTGGCTTTAATATCATAGATCATATCACATACACATACACACATGTATATTCACATAAGGATTGAAGACACCTATGACACTGTCTCTCTAGTAATAATTAGATCTTGGAGCATCTGGGTGGTTCAGTCAGTTAAGCACCCACCAGACTTTAGCTCCGGTCATGATTTCACGGTTCCGGGATTCCAGCCCCTCATCAGGTTGTGTGCTGACAGCTCAGAGCCTGGAGCCTGCTTCAGTTTTGTGTCTCCCTCTCTCTCTGTCCCTCCCCTGCTTGTGCTCCGTCTGTTTCTTTCTCTCAAAAATAAATAAACATTAAGAAAAATAATAATTAGATCTCAAGACTGCTTTTTAAAATTTCACCTTTGTAAAGAATTTTAGATCCACGAATAAATGGAACATGAAGCCCTGTAAAGGATTCACAAAGAGAATGAAATTGATTCATGTGGTTGAAAGTCAATATTGAGCTTATTTATTTATCCCATCATACATTAGTAAGTTGTTTTTGAGCCCCTTCAATTGCAAGGTGCAGTAGCGGTCCTTAGACCTGAAAAGTTTTGAATTAAAACTGATGGCATCTCTACTTGGAAATCACGTATTTTGGGTAGTTTGTCTAGTTCATGTTTGTATAAATGTCTCCAATTGTTTTAATCGTGTTCATAACAATGAGTCTATATATCCACCAAGACTGGTAGATAAAATTTTTTAAATATTTTCCCTTTGTCTTGTTAATACACTGAGGAATCAAGGTCCATATCCACAGGTGAAATTCACAGATGGGATTTCATATCTGTGATTGGCAGTCTAAATGAGATTCAGGTTCAGATACACAGCACCACTGGTGGAGAGAGAGAATCAGATGAAAAGTCAGGGGATAATGGCCAGTTGTGCTTATCATTCTCTTTCTTCCCTGCTTTCAGGCAGAAACACACTCTAGTGGCTGTCACTCACCCATTACTAGGGCTGTCTCTGCCTGGGCTGGTGGTGACACAGCAGGATATTGCCACCTGGATTACTAAGCATCCCTTAGGCAAAGACAATAATTAAAATATTCTGATTTCAAAATGGTAAATTTTTGGCTGGTACTGTAGTATAAGTGGATAAGAACACAAAATAAATTATTAGTTCTGTTCCATGCCAAACGAAGCCAGTTGTCTTTTGTCATTTAGTTTTTTCTGCCACTTTTATGTTATATGGCCACGTGCATGCATATTAATGTGTTTCACATTTACATATATGTACAGTATATAATTTTAATGTACATTGTTATGTATCAAAGACAGCCTTTTAATAATTATTATATGTATAATATATACAATCACAAATATACATTTTTATATTATATATTACTAGTTATATTATGTATTATTTATATTATATATAATTTATGTTATATGTTATATACTATATATTTATAATAAGTTTATTTATATTATATTATGTACATTAATCATATAATATAATCATATTATATTATATATATGTGACTAATTGTTTCCAAACACCTCCTGACATAATATCTCTGAGGTTAAAGTGAATTTTTTTTAATGTTATTTATTTTTGAGAGAGACAGAGAGACAGACAGAGGTGGGGGAGGGGCAGAGAGAGCGACACAAAATCTGAAGCAGTCTCCAGGCTCTGAGCTGTCAGCACAGAGCCTGACAGGGTGAAGGGGGGCCTCCAAGATCATGACCTGAGTCAAAGTCAGTTACATAACTGATGAGCCACCCAGGTACCCCTCTGAGGTGAAATTAAATGTAATATGTTCTTTTTGCTTTTGTAGGTGTGGGAGAAGTTAAATGAGAATGAATTGATATTTGCAGCATTTACCCTTTACCCTAACACAGGGCTAATGTTCTTACTTTATTTCACTGAATTCTCACAAAAATTCACTATAACAGTATTTTTATATCTAAAGCATAGTTAAAAACACTGAGTTTTCAAAATTTATGTAATTTCCCGGAATTCAGGCAGCTAATATACGGTAAAATTAAGATTGCAGCTAGGTTTTCTGACTCCTAAGCCTGTGCTTTTTCAGATACAAGTTGCTTCAAGAGAACTGACTGAGAATAGGCCTACAGTTGTAAGAAGGTCATTGTTTCCCAAACAGTGACGTGTTCTTTATAATGTGAGGTTAGTCTCATTTTTTCAACACTAAGAAACCAGTTTGGTGTTGTCCTCAGCCCCTCTTCCTACTTCCATCCTGTTGTATTAAAATGTACATGACCAATTTTAGTTGTTCATCTCGCTTAAAGTTATTTCACTTCTCTGACCTTTCACCTATTCTATAAATTTACATCAGTGGTAGAAAAGTTGTATTTCTCAACCTAGGACTATTGTATAGAATTAAGAGGTCACAGATTCAAAGCCTACAGCTTTCACTGCTATGTGTAGGTTGGGTTGTATGGGAAAGAACAGCGAATGGTGAGCCTGTTGTGAATTGGACCATGCAAGCTCCTCATGAAGGTGTTCAGATCCACTTAGAAACAAACAGCAAGGCCTCCATCAACCACAACACTTTCATATGAATAAATTCAACTCAAGGCTGCAACTATACAATACTTAGTGTTCACTTAGTGAACACTTAAATATTCATAGGTATTTGGGACACCTTAGAAATATAATACCAAAGTATAATACCAAAATATGATCAGAATTCAGTTAAATGTTCCATTTCCTTAATTATTCCTTCTGTGAACAGCACTAATTATTTTCAGAGAAAGTGAAGCAGTACAGTTGCTGATACATGTCTTGAGAAATATTCTTTTAACCATAAGATAGGAAGTAAGAAAAACCATGCCTCAAGACCTGTTTCAAGGTCATATCTGGTTATGCCTCTTTTATCAATGAGAAAATTAAGTCACCAAGGGAATGTAAATACTATAAAACATCTTCTAAGAAATTAAATACATGCTCAGAAGTCTATCACTTCAAAGTTGATATTAGAGATTATAAAGATTTAAAAGTATATGGGTTGTTCTCTCAGAGGGGTGGTGAAATAAGAGAACCCATCAAGCTTTTGTATGGAGGCACCAGTGGGGTTTCAAAGCTCATACTTTGGCATGAGGGCCACCTAGGGGTTTAATCTGTGGGCCAGGCTTCTGTGTTCTCCTCTGCTTTGTTTGCCTACCCTGCAGGTGTGTTCTGGGGGAAGAGGTTTCCCTTCCTGGATAGAGCAATAGAGGAGGACCTCTGGGTCAAAAGTTTTCTTTTCCCTTTCCTAGAACTCCCATGCTTCCTCACGATGTCTTGGTGGCCTCACTGTGTGTGGACTGAGCAGTACTCAAACTGCTCAGCACTTGCTTCCAATGAATATCCAGACTCTGTGGATTATTTCTCCATCTTTCATTTTGCTTTGCCATTTCTCCTTATTCAGCAGTGCAGTGTGAATAGATTGGATTATACGTTAATGCAGACCTATGGGCCGTTGCTAAGACAGAAAGGCAGGCTTTGTTTGGGGAATGACATTTGCTCTCCAGTTTTCTCCTGGAAACATAAGAGCCTTACCTTTTTAAGCAGACTTTTTTTCATACTGAAGCCATGGTAAATATTTCCAATTGATTGGGTAGGCACAGTGAACACCTCAGGGACTCGGGCTGCTGATGGCGGATCTTTAGCCGAGCATACACTCATGTGTTACTGTCTTATAGGAGGCGATCGAGATCGGATGACAGCAAACCATGAGAGCTACCTCCTTATGGCGAGCACCCAGAATGATATGGAAGACTGGGTTAAGTCCATCCGCCGAGTCATATGGGGCCCTTTCGGAGGAGGTGAGTATATATAGAACATGGGAAAAGGTTGGCCAAGCCTGTTCATCCTTTCCCTCCTCCCAGCTGACGTTACTATCAGCTCCTATTTTCAAATGGACGAGTGTTAAAATAAATAGTAAATTATTCCATGTTACTGTTAAGGTATATATCTAAGTAACTCCCCGAAGTTTAGTTTAGATCAAATATCAATCACCGACCTTTTTCTATGAATATCTTGAATAATAAAAAGGGATGATTTTTTTTTTAATTTTTCAAGTTCACTAGTAATAAATAGTTATGGGAATGATACTATGATGTAGATTAGTTAAGACCATGCAGATATGGGGCAAAGCATTTTTGACTAGGATCTTTGGAAGGGATCTTAGCCCCAAGATGCTCAGTGATATCAAAGAAGAATAGCAAAGCTCTAGATGATAATCTGATGATTACTAGAGTAAAAAAAAAAATGTTTTGTGATCTGACAAGTGTTTGTGGATTTGACAAGTTTTTAAAAGTAAAAATTCAGTAAGGGAAACCAAAACAAGAAGCACTCAAAAAACTTTATCTATAGCCAACACGCACTTCCCAAAACATAAAGCCTAATTATCTTATGTCGGTGTAGCTAAATTATATTAAATCAAATTAATATTTAGAAAACCAATTAAAATTCTAATATTTATTTTATATTCTTTTTTGTGTATTGACAGCACCGTGAATTCAGAAGTGATTTTTTCGCCTTAACATATTAGATACTTCTTAGACTGACTCCCCATTCTACATTTTAGAATAACTTCAAAGGTGTACTTTAAAAACTTGGAAATTTAGGTTTTACCAGGTGAATGATACATGTCTGCAAATTGTCTTCTAGTAGTGACTTCTGTCAAGCAAGGGGGAGGTTCCTAACCAGGGTGACTGTTCATCTCACTTTGCCTGGTAACAGTCTGGTTTACAACTGTTGTCCCAAGATAATTATTGGTAGGACTGCTTTTCATGATGTCCTAGTTTGGGTGACAACTTATATGACCACCCTATTCATATACTAAAATGGCTAGTAAATGACTCTGTAAAACATTTGAAGAGGCCTGTGGGATGAGATCCCTTCCACAACATTAGTAGAGGGTTGCTCATAATTATTCTTGAGAGGTGTACTCAGTTGCTGTCATTTCTAAAGACTCTCTTTCCCCCCCATTGTCAAATTTCTGGGGCTTCTGAGTTTCGGGGGTTCCTTAACATCTGCTGAAGGAAGTATTTTTGCTCAGGGATTATATCTATTCAGTGTGCTATTCTCTCCCTTTCCTCCTCTTCTATCTGTCCTTTTCTTAAGAGAAATGAATGAGACCCAATTAGCTTTATCAAATCCATGGCCACAGGGGGTCCCACCTGCCCAGGAGTCCCAGAAGTTACCCCAGTGGGACTAGACAAGAGGTATATCTAAGTTTTCAAATTTATGAACTTGGCAGGGATGCTCTAGTGTTTGATAGGTTTATGTACAGTAGTTCCCCTTATCTGTGGTTTCACTTTCTGCAGTTTTTAGTTATTCGTGGTCAACCACGGTCCTGAAGCAGACAATACTCCTTCTGACCTATTGTCTGTCAGGTCAATAGTAGCCTACTGTTGTATCATGATACATATGCCGTTCACCCTACTTCATCTCATCACATAGGCATTTTACCATCTCACATCATCACAAGAAGGGTGAGTACAGTAGAAGATGTTTTGAGAGAAAGTGACCACTTTTATTACAGGGTATGATATAATTGTTCTTTTTTATTATTAGTTTTATTTTTAATCTCTCACTGTGCTCAATTTTTAAATTAAATTTTATCATAAGTATGTATCTCTAGGAAATAACATAGCGTATGTAAAGTTCAGGCATCCGTCACCGGGAGTCTTGGAACATAATTCCCACAGATAACAGCGGACTACTGTACCTTATCCTATGGAATGAGCTTCAGGGATTTCCTAAGTGCTTGTTCAAATTTACCTGTAAAGAGATGTACTTTAGCATAGAGCACTTACTATAGAAACAATGCTCCTCTGAAAAAAAAAATAGTTGGGGGGAGGGAGGCAAACCATGAGAGACTCTTGAATGCTGAGAACAAACTGAGGGCTGATGGGGGTGGGGGGGAGGGGAAGGGGGATGATGGGCATGGAGGGGGGCACTTGAGGGGATGAGCACTGGGTGTCATATGGAAACCAACTAGACAATAAACTATTAAAATTTTTTTCTACCCTTTCGCTTAATTGAAGAGTGTTATGAGATTGCAAGACAACCTTTTAAAGTACTCATTCAGGGCACCTGGGTGACTCAGTCGGTTAAACATCTGATCTCATGGTTCATGGGTTCAAGCCCCACGTTGGGCTCTGTGCTGACAGCTCAGAGCCTGGACCCTGCTTTGGATTCTGTGTTTCCCTCTCTCCCTGTCCCTCCCTGGCTTGCACTCTATCTCTCTCTCTCAAAAATAAATAAACATTAAAATTATTTTTAAAATAAATACTCATTCAATTTGCAGTAAATTCTTTGTGATTCAACTGAACATTAGAGTTTTTTTAAATTAATACAGAATATAGAACCAAACTGAATATTGACATTGATAAAAGATCACAACTGTCACCCATAATCTAGAGTTTCAAATGTCTGTGCTCTTTGATTGAATTTTAAAGAAATAGTAAAAATTTGAGTTTCAAACAAATTTATATAACTGAAAGATCTTTTATTTATCATATCTATTAGGGGTCCATTTAACACTTCATTGAAAATATGTTTTCTACTGAAAAAGAATATTTTAAAACCACTGTTTTAGTTCAATCCCACATATTGTGGATTAGGTCATTAGGACCCAGGGAGGGTGACTAACTTGCCAAATGTCAGCCACACGGTGATTAACCGAACTAGGAAGAAAACCCATGGCGTCTGGTTTGTGGGCTTCCTCCTGCTTTCTTGCACAATAGTGTGATCTACTACCTCTGTTGTGGGAATGACAAACCCACAATGACAAGCCCATGCCCTACTGGTAATAAAACTGGTACTGGTACTTACTGGTGCATGAAAACATAACAAAAATTAAATAGTAATAATTAAAATAAATATGGTTTTTCAAGTCCTTCAAAAATACCTGAATTGATACCACCAAGAAAGTGAAAATATAACCAACTATTATTTTGGGAGGAGGTATTCCTGGATCATATATTTGATAATGAACTTGTAACCAGAATTTATAATGAATTCTTACAATGCAATTTTAAAGAGAAATTAAAAATTGGAAACAGTTTGACTCCATTAAAAGATGAGCAAAGAATCTGAATAACCATTTCTCCCAGGAAAACATGCAAATGACCAAAAAGCACATGAAAAAATGCTCCGAGTCATTAGTCATGTGGGAAATTCAAATCAAAATCACTATGAGATAACACTTTATACCCACTAGGATGCCTAGAGTTAGAAAGTCCAACAATAACAAATATCGATGAGAGTGTGGAGAAATCAAACTGCTCCTACATTGCTCATTGGAATGTAAAATGATACGGCTGCTTTGGAAAAGAGGAAAAGAGTCTGGCAGTTCCTCATTCAATTAAATGCAGAAGTATCATATGGCCAACACTCCTAGATAGATATATACCCGAGAGAAATGAAAACATATGTCCACACAGAAACTTGTACATGAATATTTATGGCAGCATTATTGCTAATAGCTAAAATGTGGGAATACCCGAATGTCCATGTGGTATATCGACATCAGGGATTATTACACAGCCATTAAAAAAAAAAAAAAAAAAGGAA
>NW_024081005.1:499707-594728 GCF_003009895.1 Hyaena hyaena
AAAAAAAAAAAAAAAAAGACGACTAAAAATAAATAAATAAATAAAGTATCCATTATAGTGAAAAAAAAATTTCAAGGAAAAAAAAAAGGGCATTTCATTACCTATACTGCAGTTTCACAACTTGTGTTTTAAAAAGTTAAAGTTTTTCATGAGACACCTAAGCTTGTCTTTGTTCAGGCTGCATATACATGTAAAATATTCCCTCTTTACCATTACAATAAGAAGACATTTTATTAAAAATAGGAGACACCCAAGGAGATTTCCAAACTTTTCAGTCTCTTAGAAATGAGAAACTATTATGTGAAAATCATGGCTTTGGATTTGCAGGTCTTTTCTTTATATTTAATAAAGCAAACTTCCCACAGATAATCAGATAACGGAACCAATGAAAATGGGAGTGGACATTCACTTGACAACCTAGCTTGATATCAAAATTCAGTACAGAATCTAGATACTTCAGCTTTGTGTTATCTGCTTAAAACCACCCCTAGCAGTTGCTTCCCCAATAGGATTTCTGGCTTAAAGACAAATCCCAAAGTTAGGATGTCAAAACCTTTATTTCGCTTTGGAAAAGTGTAGGGGTTATGTTTTGCTTGTTGTTGTTTACAGGTTTGTTTTTGTTTTTGTGTTTTTACAATTCTTTTCCATTGTTTTTGAGGCAATGTATAAGGAAGTGCCTAACCCATGGTCTAGAAAGAGTGTGAATCCCATTGAGTGTTCGTTAGATCTGAGTGTTTTTTCTGACTTTAACTACTTACAAAGTTAGGCTCTTCCTGTACTTGTTTCCTTACGAAAAGAGTTGAGTCAGAGACCCATGGATGCAATAAAAATACTGAATGTGAATACTCCTCATGATGAGTAACTGGCATGCGGCAAAGCAGGAGTTAATTAGGAGACAATGTGGTCTTGCTCTGGCATAGACAGCTGTGTGATCTTGGATAGGGATGTTACCCCTCAACTTTCAGTTTCTTTGTTTGTGAAATAAGAAAATGAGACAAAACCATTTAAACTGAGATTCCTTCCAGCTCCAGAGTCCTGGGGTTACATGTGTTCCCTCTGTGCCAGTGCTCAGGTCAGTGACATTTGCGGCTGGTGAGGTGCTTCCCAGTCTGGCATTGCCATTGCCACTGTCTTGTTTATACTGGGTTACACTGTGTGCTTCCTTATTTCCCTGTAACACTGAAGGGGAAAACAAGTATGAAGCATAGGAAAGAAACTACTAATGCCTCCTTTAGTGACAAGCCATAACCTATCTGGGCATGCTGGTCAGAGTAATGATGTTTCTACAGGGAGTACCTTTGTAGTATTCCTCGCAGTTTCGCAGCGCCCCTGTCAAATGGCTAGGAAGGCACGCAGAGACCTTTAGGGGCCGGTTGGGGTTAAAGCACTAGCATTCCACATCTGCTCCTGGAACAGCCAGGTGGATGAATGATTAACTTGGTGAGTAAATTGTTCAGTGAGTTAGATTGAGAGTGTGGGTAGGCATGGCATCTGGGGTGGAGAAGGTGCATGCAAGAGCCAAGGAGAAAGTTGAAAACAGGATTGGTTTTCAAACCATAACCAGAAAAAAATATATATACATATATAAATATATGTAAACAGACACACATGAGTTGCGTTGACTAGTTTTCTGATAATTACATTTGTAGGTTCTTTGTTACCCGATTGAGGATATTCTTCCATTTCACAGACACACACATATGTACCAGTAGGCACACATATGTTTTAGTGATATGCACATTTAAATCAGCACTCACAAATAGATTCATTTGCAAAACCTCTGAAACAGTCTTGTACAGGAAGAAGAAATGCAAGAAGGAGGGAGTGAAAGTTTATCCCCGTGGAGCTGGTTTGGTGCTGTTTGATTTCCGAGGGGCTGAGGCCGCCAGTTCTATAGGAGCAGCACAGACAAGGGCAGAGAAGTCAATACAAAGTCAGACGAAGAAGAAAGGGGTTCACACGCTGTGTGGCATTCTCCCTCCTCCCCTCATACTGTTGTGACTGCACCTGCTGCATGTGACCAGCGGGCACTGAAGGCAGCCGCAGCCACAGCGCAGTGACGAGGCAGCTGCTGCTGTTCCAGCTCCCGCCCAGCCCTCATTCAGAAAAGGGGAGAAGGAGCCGGAGGAGGGGGGAGGAGAAGCTCCCTGCAGAGCTGCCTCCTCCACGGATCCGGATCCGAGGAGGCTCCATGGAATGGGCACTCAACTGTCCTGACGTGGCGATTCCCTCAGGAGCCCCAGGAGTTTGAAGACAGAAGGGAAAGGGGAGAAGCCTGCAGAGAGCATCAAAGGATGAGGGGTGCCATAAAAGGAACAGGGGAGTCCTTTGCAAAGAACCTATCATGCCCCGAAATGCTTTCTGGAGAAGGTGCCATTATTTGCTTCCCCTTTCGTTCAGATGAAAGGAGCCAGCAAGGACCGTCCTGAAGTATTCCTCAGGGGCCTTTTTGTCATTGTTCCTTTTTTTTCCCCTTGCACACGACTATTTGCTGACCTTTCCAGAGGAATCTCAGACCCCCCAGTTCCAGCTGAGAAGACAGTTCTTAATAAAAAAGACAAAAACAAAAAACAAAACAAAACAATTCCTGCTGTTTGAATGGAAGGTGCAGCTTGCTGCCATTCTTTTTGGTGTGACATTTTGGAATGTCTGCAGAAACTTAAAGCAGAACACCTAAGCCTTAAAACTCCTTGGACTAGGCGAGAGAAAAGGAAGTTTTTACCAAAAAAGAAGTAAATGAGAGATGGTGATTTATCCCTGATCCGGGACCTGGACGATCAAAGCCTTCACGTCCTAGGAATCAGCACTTCAACCCTAACAAATAAGCATGAGAAGGAGTGGCTTTGGGGTATCACCCAGAGGCAGGTTTTAAAGGAAGTCTGGAACTGGTTCAGAACTTCGGGCCTGTATGATGCCTGAAGACCGAAACCCTGGGGGACGGCCCTCAGGTGCCTTAGCGTCAACTCCACTCATTCCCAAAACTACATACAGAAGAATCAAACGGTGTTTTAGTTTTCGGAAAGGTAGGTAGATGATCTGCTAATGTCCATTTAAAAAATATACATATATTCTCTGGTGCTTTAAGGTCAGTTTATGTTCAGATAAAATGGGACTTTGAAAACCAAAAGCTTAGAACTGTACAAGGTGATTTATGTGTGTCTCTGCCTGTCTGTATTTGTTTTTCAAGGTTCATATTGATCTGTTTATGATGGCGAATGGGCCAGGTAGGTGGGGCTTAAAGAATGATAGTCCTATAGGGATCACCTTGACTGATGGAAAACCAAGCAAGCCTGCCTGGCCATTCTGAGAGGAGGGGCCAAGGCTACCTTGGGCTTTCTCAGACCCAAACCAAGCAGCCATGTTGTTACTTCTTGAAATCAGTCTCTCTCAGATCCTTGTTGCTCTGCTCCCAGCACAAGCTGCCTGTGCTTGCCTCACCAACCCTGCTGAGAAAATTTTAATTTGAATAATCAGATGATCTGTAGTGACCCCTTTTCAAGAGCCTTTCAACCATATTGACTAACACTGATTAGAAATAGGAGTCACCTTGACTTTCCAAATATATCAAAAGGCAGCACTGGGAGAGGCCAAAGATATGAACTATCAGGAGCAAGAAGTGAGAAAATATTTAACAATCTCTGATCAATAAAAGAGGCTAAGAATTTCAGAACTGATTTGTGCAGGGGGAGTGAAAGAGTACTCATGGGGAAAATAAAACTACTTTTAGAGAACATTTCTGTATCAAAATATTTTTAAGTGCCCTTTTGCTTTAAAATTGGAATAATTAAATGAGGTGATTATTTACACTGGAATAGGTAATTATAATTTAATGTCATCTATAGTAAGCTAATAAGTTAATCAGGAAGAGACGTGAGTAACATCTAAGGTTCTTTCTCCCTTTTTTCTTTGGTCTGCTACCTATTAACCCTTTCTACTTACTAACCAACAAAAGAGAGAAGAAAACAAAGTAAGAAAAAGAAAACACTTGTATCAAGCAAAATATAGTAAGAACTTTTAAGATTAAACCTTGTTCTTTCTGAGTCTTTCCCTCTGAACAGTTGAGATCTACCTATGATCATTATCATATATTATTAGCAAGGAATTCAGGTGTTCAATTATCTACAAACGTAATTAAGTGAGAGATACTTGTCTCATATTTTATAGATCTGTAGAGATTTCATGGTTACTGTTAAGACTGTATCATTGACAGAGAAATTGATAACAATAGAAATTGAAAAAAACTAGGGAGTAATTTCTTAAGGGCATGTTTTCATTTTCCAGCTCCTCTAGCCCTCAGCAACTAAATTGAGTTTATCCAAACACACAGAGAGAGTCTACTTTTCCAGCCTCTTGCTGCTCATTTGTAACATGAGATGTTCTGGGGACAATTAATATATCTTTGAAATACAGAGCAAGGTGTTTTTGACCTTTTTCCACCTTCTCTCCAATAGTGGAGTATAAGGTATCTGCAAGAATCCTGGCTAAGACTGCTGATCATTATGTCCTTTTCCCTTTCTCCTTAAATACTAATGAGGGAAGGCAGTGCCTGGGAAGAGAATCCCCATGGGCTGGCAAATGGCACCAGTGGAATGGGGCATAGCTTCTATCTATCATCTCCTATGGGTTATTTTTAAACTATTGTCCTTTGCTACGCAAAGTCTTAGTAACCTGAGGAATGTTCAGCATGTGAGTCGAGGATTAACAGATTTCTAATTTGCCAAACTGTATTCTGGTTTCTGTCAGAACCACAGAGGAGGGGAGGAACAGGAAGCATCGAGCTGTTTTAAGTTTCCTTCCCTTTTAGCCAGAGCCAGCGGCACACCAGCCTCTCTTGTTCCCTGGCTGCAGGACGACAATTACACAGTGAGCTTCTGGGAGAGAAGCTGCTTCTGTGTGTGCAGCACTAATCACTCCAGCCCGCAGTGGCGCAGTGGCAGGACTCACAGGGGAGTTTTTACATCTTTGTTTAAGGTCCTGCATGGGAAAGCAATGGGAAAGCATGCACTTTTCTTTCAATCCTGGGTCCCCAAAGCATGCTACCTTAAGAAGAGAGTGTTCCGTTGTGCTTTGTTTAATCCCCTGGGTACTCAAGTAGTTCAAGAAGTGGACCTGTTTCTGCCTTCCTCAAGCAAAGCCTGTTGGAGAGCATCAGCTTAGGTCACTTCAGTGAAAGCAAAAGTGGGAGTGCGTGACTTATGGAAAAGCACCGGGAAGCAAAGAAAGGTGATGCATCTGCTTTTCCTGATCCACGTTTAAAACATTTTTTTTTTTTTTTTTTTTTTTTTTACCGTTGTCAGGGCTAGGCCAACAGCAGAGAAGACTTCCAGCTTTAGAAACGCCCTTGAATAAAGTGTGGAGTTGAGTCAAAGTTTCCAGAGGCCTGGTGATACTGGAGCCTGCGTGCTGAGCAGGCTCTAAGTAAATGCTCAAGGCTGCTTTCTCTTCCAGTCCCCCTTTGCTCCTTTGTTGTCCTTTTCATCTCTCCGTTTCTTTGTGTCGATACTAATAGAGATCACTGAAAATGCTCTCCCAGTGTTTTAAAAAGGTAGGAACTGACAAGCATCTATTAGGCAGGAGGCTGGAGGGATGACAGTGCTTTGGGTTTATGTTCTGGAGAGATCATGATTACAATGTATTTTTATTCTGTTGATTTTGAAACTATGTTTATAATTTTCTTTTTACCTCTGTAAGCCTAGTATCTAATAATGCAAAGTAGCATAAGCAGCATTTTGATTACCAACTATTTTGGTTCCTGAATGTTAGCAGTAATTTCTAGTCACAATAGACTAGCTAGCTGGTTTAAGGATGTTATGCTTCCGGGACAAACTGAAGGAAACTCCAACTCTATCTTGTTTTTGTTTTCCTGAGTTACTCTTGCCTTAGAGATAAGTCATCATTAATTACCTAGAGCTTTCCCCTACACTGTACCCAGTTAGTGGTCATGCACTGTTTCTTCTTCCATCTTTATAGATTTCTAGCTCCTTTTATGTTTCCACCACCTTAGTTCTCTGTGCCTTTATCACTTCATGCACACAACTTATTTTAACCTAAGAAGCGGGCTCTTCAAGACAGCATCCATCCTCACTTGTTTCCAACTTGATGTTCTTCACAAATTCCTGCAACACACAGGCCATTTGCAAAGCATTGACCAATTGGTATTCCTGAAATATTACTCTCAAGCATCATCCTACAACTCAAATAGTTTTTTAAAGTTTATTTATTTATTTATTTATTTTGAGATAGAGAGCAGGGGAAGACAGAGAGAGAGAATTCCAGTCAGGCTCTGATAGTGCATAGCCTTGACACAGGGCTTGAATTCATGAACAATGAGAGCATGACCTGAGCTGAGACCAAGAGTCGAATGCTTAGCCAAGTAAGCCGTAAAGGCATCCCTCAAACATTTTGATGATTCCCTATTGCTCCCAGAAGGAACTCCTGTTTCATATAATTATCAAGGCCTTATAACCAGGTCCGTCTATTCCCTGGAGAATAAACTTCCAAGTCCCCAGATTGTCCCACTCTTTCTTCCTAAACATATGTCCAATACCAGCTCTTTGCTTTTTTTCATTATGCTATAATATTCTCTCTACTCTCTGTTCAAACTTTATACTTCCTTTTAGGCATTGCTGGCTCTCATTTATTCATCAAGCCTCCTCTGTTGACCCAAGCCTTCTGTGTAACCCATTAATTTCTTAAATGCTGCCACCTGGCCACCTTATCTTCATCACCTTCTTAAAGTGTTTAATACACATTTAGGGGCACCTGAGTGCCTCAGTCAGCTAAGCATCCCACTCTTGGTTTCAGCTCAGGTCATGATCTCACGGTTCATGAGTTTGAGTCCTGCATCAGGCTCTGTGCTAACGGCACAGAGCCTGCTTGGGATTCTCGCTCTTTGCCCCTCCCCTGCTTGTGCTCTCTCTCTCTCTCTCTCTCTCTCAAAATAATAAATAAATAATTTTTTTAAAGTGCTATATACACATTTGTGGTAAAAGATAGATGATAGATTGATGAGAGAGAGAGATCTGTTTAGGATTCAAGGTTTATTACAAACTGGTGAAGTACAGTATTATTATGTATCTTTTTCTACAGGTCTATAAGCAATCATGAGTTAAAATAGGCTATCTTTGTCATGGTTGTGAATAAAACCAACATTTCTTTGATGTCATTGTATGCTGTATATATTATAATCACATTTATGGAAATTGATTTGTCCAATAGAATGTTGCTATCTAAATCAGTACAATTTTAAATGGTGCCATAAATGAGCAGCTCCTTTATTCATAATATCAAAATTTTATGGAACATCTACCAAGTGATTATGGGAGTGAGCAAAGAGGTTGCCTTGAATCTATGAGTTCACATACTCCTTGGAGATAAAGAAACATAAATAATTGCTTACTCTGTGGTCAGCACTATAACAAATCATATATAAAGGCTGAGGGGCTCATGAACAAAAGGCCGACCACGGTCTTACCTGGAATAACAGTGATTCATCTGCACTATATAAAATCAAATATAATCATTTAGCTAGAAATCAGATTTAGACATTTTCTCCATACTATCCTAAGAGAGTGGTCAGTATGCCTATGGGAGAAAAAAAATATATATGACTGAATTGAGTTAATGTAACATAGTGGAAAAGGGAGACTTGTATCCCAGATCTGCCACCTCCTAGATATGTGACCTCAGGTCATCTAGCATCTCTGAAGCTGTTTGTAGAAATGAAATCTTCTTGTAGATACTTGTGAGAGGTCAAATGAGAAAATACATGTAAATTACATGGCTGGTACCTGAATATAAATGATGTGAGACCTAGACCACAGGGCCACTATACTGACATTATTATACTTCTTAAGTTTTCTAAGCTTTTCTTTTTCCCCTTCCTTCTCCACTCTGACTACAGAAAGAATCACAATTCTATGGGGCACCTAGGTGGCTCAGACAGCTGGGCATCCAACTTTGCTCAGGTCATGATCTCATGGTCCATGGGTTTGAGCCCTGCATCTGGCTTTGTGCTGACAGCTCAGAGCCTAGAGTGTGCTTCAGATTCTGTGTCTCCCTCTCTCTCTGTCCCTTCCCCACCCCCACTAATGCTCTGTGTCTCTCAAAAACGAAAGAGGTAAAGAAAAATTAAAAAACGATTTTACCAAACACTCACTGGTTATTATAGATTCAGACCTCCTTGGATTGCAAGTTTTCTATCCATGTAAGATTTTTTGGTTACTTAGAAAGTGTTGGCGACAGACTGAAGTAAACTTTGGCTCTCTTTGTTTCTTAGTTCTGGACTAAATTGGATGTCTTTTATTTTGATTGTGTGTCCCCTCCAAATTCCTGTGTTGAAAGCCAAATGCCTAAGGTGATGGTATAAGGAGATGGGGCCTTTGGGAAGTGATCAGGTCATGAGGGTGGAAACTATTATGAATGGGATCAGTGCCTTGCTTGGTAAAAGGGCTCCAGAGAGCCCTTCCTTTCCTTCCTATGCTGTCACTTGAGAATGCAACCAGAAATAGATAGTTTGCAACCCAGAGGAGGGCTCTCCCCAGAACCCCCAAATGTACCAATCTGATCTCAGACTTCCAGCTTCCAGAACTATGAGAAATAAATTTCTTTTGTGTATAAGCTACTCAGCCTACTGACTATTTTCTAACAGCAGCCTGACTGCACTCAGACACACAGATAAACTCTCTTGTTTATGTCCCTGGAACTTAATACCAAAGTGGGTAAGGATCGAGGGTTCCAAAAACATCTGTGGAATTAATGTATGCATTAAAGCAAAACACTTCGTCAGTGATGGAAATAAATGAATAATTCCAATGTAAAATGACCATCACCAATAATTCTCAGGCGAAGGCACTGTTATGTATAAAATCTTGAAAACAAAACAAAAAAATCCGCGGTGTGCTGATGAAAAGCCAGAAGTTAAACAATCTTCAGTTATTTCTCAAATTCCCTGCTATTGGTGATTTTTCTGAGTTCCCAGTCTTTTCTTTCTAGAGATCACGTGCTAAGCCATATAGAGAATTTGCTTTTACTTATTCTTCTGCTTACTGCAATACTGCTGGCAGAATAAGTCTTGGCATCATCAGGATTATAATAATTTTCATTTAAAAATGAATGTTCAACCATGATATATAGACAAATCAAAATAAAAGTCATCCAATTTTGTCCAGAAGTAAGAAACAAAGACAGCTAAAATTTACCTCAGTCTGTCACCAACACCTTCTAAGTAACCAAAAATTTTATATGCATAGAAAACTTGTAATCCAAGGAGGTCTGAATCTTTAATAACCAGTGAATGTTTGGTAGAATCTCGATTCTTTTTGTACTCAGAGTAGAGAAGGAGGAAGAAAAAGAAAGGCTTACAGAATAAGTTTTCCTAGGCTGACTCATGATGACTTCCCGAAGAAGGCCTGAAAATCTGATAAGCTGTATTGTATTTAGGAAACAACTAATAGTCCAGCATGTTTGTGGGCAAGCAGTAGAAATGAGGGTGGATGTGGCCAGTGCCTGGCACACAGTGGGTGCTACCTAAGCATCTGTTGATTAAATGGTGGATAAAGGAGCAGGGCTCCAATTGTGGAGACTTGGTATTTTATAAAAAAGAGTTTAGTTGGCCAGTGGGCACCACAGGAAGAAATAAAGCAAAGAAATGTCATGATCCAATTTAAATGTTATGAAGATCATCATGGCAGCACTTGCCTGAAATGAGTGTACTGCTCTTCAAAAACTCACTTAAGAAATATTAAGGATCTAGCCTAATGTAGTGGCATTGAGTTTGGAAGGGATCAATGTGGTGATTAAACGGAAATCAGGAAGGAAGGAGGGATCTAGGTTGACTCTCAGATGGCACTTCAAAGATTTGGGGGGATAAGTGGAACAGATGACCAAAATTAGGATTACAGGAAGTAGAACAGGTTTTCAAGAAAAGGTGACTTTGGGGGCACCTGGGTGGCTCAGTTGGTTAAGTGTCCGACTTCAGCTCAGGTCATGATCTCATGGTTTGTGGGTTCAAGCCCCACATTGGGCTCTGTGCTGACAGCTAGCTCAGAGCCTGGAGCCTGTCTTTGGATTATGTGTCTCCCTGACCCTCCCCTGCTCATGCTGTCTCTATCTCTCTCAGAAATTACAAAAATATTAAAATTTTAAAAAAAACAAAAAGTAAAGGTGACTTCATTTTAGAAATTCTGAGTTTGGGAAAGTTTTGAAGTATCCATGTGAGGGGTCTCTTGGGCACTTAGAAATCCAATACTAATGGGCACCTAGGTGACTCAGTCCCTTAAGCCTCTGACTTCAGCTGAGGTCAATCCCCGCGTTGGGCTCTGTGCTGACAGCTCAGAGCTTAGAGCCTGCTTCGAATTCTGTGTCTCCCATTCTCTCTGCCCATCCTCACGCATGCTCTCTCTCCATCTGTCAGAAATGAATAAATGTTTAAAAGAATAAGTTAATAAATAAAAGAATTCCAATGCTTAGGTTCATAAGAGCAACCCAAATTGAGATACACATGTGGGAATAATTGATAGACAGTGAGATTAAATGTCAAGCAAAGAAATTGTGTTAAATAGCATAAAAATAGGGCTGAGGACAGAACTCAGAGGACCAACAAATTTATGAGAAGGGTGTATCAAGCATAATCAAGGAGATTGATGAAGGAAGGCAAGAGTTATGTAACACATAAGAAGAAGAAGATATGAGGAAGAGTGACATTGACCGTTTTAAAGGGAGTGAAGCATAAAATAATGTAAAAAATAAATTTGGCTTTCAGTGCTTTAGCAACTAGAAAGTTGTTGGTGACTATAGAAAAAGCTCTTTTAGTAGAATGACAGTGTCAGAGTCCAAATTGCAATAGGTTGACAAAAGGTTAGAAAGTGACAAAATAGAGACAGTTATAACTTTACTGGGAATCAGGGAGCACACAGAATAAATTATTGGAAGGCACAGAAAGTCCAAGAAGGTTTGGCTTTGTGTTTGCTTATTCATTTTTAAGATGGGTGGAATTTGAATACATATATCTGATCACATTCAGTAATCTCACAAGCTGCCTCTAGCTATTGAGTATATATATCACACATAAAGGAAGAAACTCAGAAATCCTGAAAGAGATTTAGATCTCTCTCTCTCCCTTCTCTCTCTCTCTCTCTCTTTCTCTCTCCCTTCTCTCTCTCTCTCTTTCTCTCTCCAGTTGGAACAGCCTCCCACAAGTTTTATAAAATCACCCATGTAATTTACTTTCTCAGTCCAGCGAAGTCACCTCCTTGGTGATGCTATATGATACCACCCATGTATTTCTAAGAGAAGCACACACGATGTACCTTTGTCACCCAGAAATTCCAGGGATGGTTTTGTCAGGGACCGTGAAACCGTCTTGGGAATTTAAATGAACATAGCTGGAACTGTTTGCATGACTCAAATAACAGGGTATATTCCTGTTAATAATCTACTAGCCAATGTGTCTTTTTCCCGGTGCTGCTAGTTGGAGATAGGCTTGTGACCTTTGTGCTTTCCTGTTAATCTTAAAATTTGAAGATTCTGCTTCTTCAAGGAAAATTTTAGACAAAACAGCTTTAAAATCCCTCTAACTTTCCTCACACACACACAAAAAAATCCCCATTGATGACATTAATTTAAATCTACCATTGTAAGACAGAGATGTTTGGGAAATTCTATTTTCAATGCCATAAAGTGGGAAGCATATGTCTTTTATAATCATTTCCTAATTCTTTGCAACACCAGATTTACAGCAGAGAACTATTGTTTTTCCACAGAAATCTCTAAGTACATGTATCTATCATCTATATGCTTTAACTGTCTTGCATATTATATTGGCAAATAGCCATCGATCTTTACATAAAGGAGATCATTTTCTTGGACAGGATGCACAAGATATTCAGTTTTCTCCTCCATTTTTTTAATTGACCTTCTTCAAATTTGCATTTTCTCAGCAGAAATCACTCCTCTTAGTGTGATGACAGAAATTTTGGTCAGAAAGCCAGTAAATAGGAAGGTTTTTCCTCAGTAACTCATTTTTCATCTATTTTACACACTATGTAATAGATACAGAGTGACTCTGAAATCCAACAGCCTTGAAGAAATCCTGGCTCCAGCATTTACTAGCCATGTGACATTCAGCAAATTGCTTAACCTTTCTGTGCTTCAGTCCTCTCCTTGGCAAAATAGTGGTGCCCACCTCAGAGTGCTGTGAGCTTTTTAAATGAAAGAAGTACTGATAAACCACTGTACACATGCCTGGCATACATTAGTACATCTTCGCTGTTAGCACTCTCTACAGCACAGAAAAGATACTCTATTTTATTCATTTTTAGAATTTACTAATATTTTAAATTACTATAAAATGAGGACATAGGATATTTGTGATTAAATAAAGAGGAAGAGGACTAGTATTTGGGAATGAGCAAAGGTTTTAAGTCTGAATAAATCTGAATATGGACTTTCATTCTAGTATTTGGTGTTGTGTAACTGACCTTGGGCTATTTGTTTAATCTCTCTGAGTCCCAATTTCCTCTTGTATAACATAGTTACCTTACATATTTATTATGAAAACAAGAGAATATATGTCAAGGACTTAGTATGTAATAGGTACTAAGTAAATGGAAAGATGTTAGTTAAGGCTTTTGACTTTTAGTTTCTTGCTATCCTTTAAAAAATTTTTTTTAATGTTTATTTATTTTTGAGAGAGTCAAAGACAGCATGAGTGGGGGAGGGGACAGAGACAGAGAGGGAGACACAGAGCCTGAAATGGGCTCCAGGCTCTGAGTTGTCAGCACAGAGCTCTACGCGGGGCTTGAATTCAGAAATGGTAAAATCGTGACCTGAGCCGAAGTCAGACACTCAACCAACTGAGCCACCTAGGCACCCCTCTTGCTGTACTTCTTAAGTATATGCTTATCACACATGCAAGGCTATATGTATGAAAAAAAGAGAGAGAGAGAGAGAGAAAGGGAGGGAGAAAGAAAGAACAGAAGGGAAGGAAGGAAGGAAGGAAGGAAGGAAGGAAGGAAGGAAGGAAGGAAGGAAGGAGAAGAAAGAGAGAGAGAGAGAGAGAAAGAGAGAAAGAAAGAGAGAAAGAAAGAAAGAAAGAAAGAGAGAGAGAGAGAGAGAAAGAAAGAAAAGCCATAAAGCAAAGCTTACTGCTTTACCACATTCCTAAATTGTTGGGGAAAAAAGAAATCCTGAGAATTTTAAGAAAAGAATGTTTGACTGTTTTTTATTACTGTATAAAACTAAATATTGGAACTTTGATTCTCATTTGTAGTACACATAGATGTTGAATTGTAACATCTTTAGTAGATTTTCTGCTGCATTTAGAGGGAAACTTTAGATAATATATTTATCAATTTAAAACAATGAGTGAAAAACCACAGATAGATAAGATGTATTCCCAGATATCAGTATTGCTATTTTAAAAAATGAACTATGAGTGCCCTTAAAAGGCTATTTTCTTAATTTTGGCAGAATAAATCCAAACTTCCCAGGCAAATAAGCATCAAAGAACTCCACAGTAAAATAATCAGTATTCTCCATTCATAAACAATCTTCAAAGTTTGTTATTAAAATACTAAAATACCTTCAGAATCACTATTACCACTGTATGGGCTAGAATTCACAATGCTGTAAGTAACTGAAAATTCAACTAACAGTGATTAAAGATGCATTTTTCTCACATTAAAAAATTTATAAAGAAGATGCTTCTGTTATCGGGTCAGTGGTTCAATGATTTCATTCCCCTTGTCTCTGAATCTCTCAGTTTTTCCCTCATGATTGCTCTCCAATGATCAAAAGATGACTCTTAGATCAACAAAGAGCCTGTCCAAGTTCATGATAAGAAAAACGAGTGATTAGCAATTCCAGCTGTCTTTCTGTTTCAGCAGACAACAATAACAACAACAACAACAGCAGCAACAAAGTCTCCCTAGAGACTCTAGAAGACGTCTTCAAAAGTGGGACAGGTGTTTAATTTTCCAGCCCTTAAAATGGAAATGACAAGAGAAAATAGGGGAATGAATGTCTGTTGAGTTAGCAAACAATGTTTGACACACCATTGAGAAACTACTTGTTCCAAAGCCCACGGTCAACTAAACAAAGCCGTTACCTATGTTAATTTTCCTGACCTTAGAAGATGCCATTTTCTAATTTTGCTTTCAATGTATTTGAATATTAATATTAGTTCAGTCAACCCTTTTTCCTAAAAGGAATACATGAATTCCATTAATGCTAGAATTGATACCAGGTGTTGAATAGTTTGGTTTCTTGTTGTGCTGTTGTTTCTACCAGGGCTGAAATATTCTCTTTGGTAGCAGTGTTTATTTGGAATGTGATGGTTTTGCATTGCTGAATCCATACATAAATTATTTTATGGATAGGGAGGTAAAACATGTGTTCTTATTGTCAAACTCCTAACCTAATGTTTTCAAAATAATTCTCCAAGTATTCTGGAGTCTTACACAATTTCAACATGCAACACTAATTTTTCTTTTCCTTTTATGAAACCATTAGACCATTAAAACTATTTAGTGATATTCATCCCATCTGGAAACATTGGAGTGCCATTTGCTTTGGCTTTCCCTACATTTTTTTTCATAGGTTGATCATTTTTGCCAAGCTACCACCTGATATTAATATATTTTAGAGTCATTGTTTTTCTTTCTTTCTTTCTATCTGTCTTTCTTTCTCTCTTTCTTTCTTTTTCTTCTGAGAAGAACCAATACAGTGACCACTCTATTTTGGAAAGAAGAAACTTAACAGCACATTTTGAGTAAGCTGGTGTAAAGAAAGGCTCAGTGGGCTAACTGGTAGAGCACCAGCTCATAGTGGAGTCCACAGCTAGGTCATCACTGGGTCTCACCTTTGTGTATCTTGACCCAAATGATAGCACTATTGTCCTCTTTACACATACAGCCCACTATTTGCTTATTGGTGATAGAAGGAACAATATTAGGGTCCTCTTTGGTGCCCAACGGTGTCTTTGGGGCTAGCATACTGTATGGGTCCAGTCCCTTCCATGCAGCCATCATGACCTCCCATTTCCAGTCCAGTCACCAGTTCATCATTAGTAGAAACACCACGTCCAGATGCTTTGGAACACACAACGGAGACTCCATTGGGACTGTAGGCCCTGAAGGCCTGCACGACCAATGCTCCAACTCCATGACTTAATCTTGAATCCATCACACAAACTACAAACAGCCTAGAGGAATTGTTTCTGAATCAGTGGGGTAGCAAGGGTGAATGGTGGGGATGTTCAGCTCCAAATGCATGCAGCAAGGAACTCATCCCTTGTGGTTATTTTAAAATCATTTAAAAAAACTAATCAAAATTGGCCTGCTTTTTATTACCACCATGTGTTGGCAGCTGTAGACAATGTGTGATAAAATATTCCTCCCTATCTTTTAGGGGAAACCACCAAGATCCTGCCTCCTCACTTTTGGTATGAGCTGCTCATAATTCAGATTATTCCCTTTCAAATAAATTAATAGTTTAAGGTTTTAAAAGACAAACACTGTCTGAAATATTTTATGTGGACAGAAATTCTGGGCATTTTTTCCTGGTTTTATCATCTTCATTATAATCATGGCATCATCACTTGATTGAAAACAAAAGGTGAACAAAGAAATGAATAATATTTAAACTAACTAAAAATTGGACAAAAAGTAACAACTGTAACAACAAGACTATTCTCTGCAGAATATTTCTGCTTTGCAGTACAATTGCTTTTGCAAAAGGGAAGAAAAAGAAAAGAAAACCTAAAACTAAAGTTTTATTTATTGCAGTGTTTTTTATATCAAAGTGGGTATCTTCAACTTCATATTTCTACTTGGTTTGGGGACTAAATATTAAATATGGGGGGAAAGAGCAGCATATGACAAATCCTTTTCATCTGAAGAATTGTCTGTAATGGAATTTATTCTGTAAAATATGTGAAGTACCAATTGTTACATGCTCACCAACATTTCAATCTTTGTTTTTCCTTTATATTGGGTTGTTTCTCTGTTTTGGGGGGGCTTTTGTTTGTTTTATTTTGTTTTCTTAGGTAACAAAATGATATGATATAAATTCTTCACATTCATTGTAATCCTTTATTTCTCAGGCATTTTTGGACAGAAACTTGAAGACACTGTCCGTTATGAGAAGAGATATGGGAACCGTCTGGCTCCAATGTTGGTGGAACAGTGTGTGGACTTTATCCGACAAAGGGGGCTGAAGGAAGAGGGTCTGTTCCGACTGCCAGGCCAGGCTAACCTCGTTAAGGAGCTCCAGGATGCCTTTGACTGTGGAGAGAAGCCATCATTTGACAGGTAGATTTCAAGATTTTACTAATCATCCTTCAAGGAGAAATCCAAACTAAACAAAAGAGATGCAGTGAGCTGAGATGATGTAACCTTAATGGATGCTGTAATAGTTTAGAATATGGATTATATATCCACACAAGGATGGATGGTTTTTATTAATTTACAGAGTCAAAAATTTGACACTTTAGATGTCTTTCTCTTCCATACTTTTTGTCTTCTTTAAAACATTATTATTTATTCTTTTCCTTTGGCCCTAAATTAACCCTTTATTATGCTTTTGAATCAGAAAATTGAATTTTTAAAATAGGAGTCTTTCTTGTTCAGTTTTCATTAATTCTCTCAGCTAAGAGATATTAAAAGTATTAATAAGCAGAGATTGGGATAGTGGCAATGTAGTTAAAATAACTATTTTTAATATTAAAGAAAGCATTCTATTTTTAAATAGCTCCACCTTAATCTAAGATAGATTTAGAAGGAAACAAAAATTTAGCATGATGAAATTCAGGGAATAATGAAAGTTCCAGAAAAGAAAATATAGAGCATCCATAACTCCGCTAAGTAAGAATTATGCACTTATGCTAATATTTTATAAATTATCTCCTCTTCACTTTTTTTTAATTTAGTAGAAAATAATAAATTTTCTCCTAATATTATTAATTTAGCATAATGTAGCATATATTTTTCATGTAAGTATTTGAAATATCCCCAATACTCTAATATATTTTAACTTAATATTTGATGATTGACAACCTGTAAATGTAATTTTTCATATCTAATATTTCATTCTACAAGTATATTATTCATAACCATTTCAAGAGTTTGGATATTTATATGATCACCTTTATCACTATTATAAATAGTATTGTAGAAGGTATACATTCACATAAGTATTTTCTATATTTTGATTACTTCCTCAGGAAAGGTTTTCAGTATTAGACTTTGTGGATAAAAACAGTCTTATTACTTGAAAACTGACAATTACATACTAAATATTATTTCTTTGAAATCACAGAATTAGCACATCGATAGACCCAGATCTACAGAATAGATAGACAAGAAGACACTTTAATACATGATATGAGACAAAGGAAGCATTATTGGAAATAAGTGCTTTTGCTAATAATCCAAGAAATGCACATTAAGTCATTTAATGCCCTCCTACTAAGCATATTAACAAAATCATGAACAATGATAATAATCAGTACTGGCAAGGTATGTTAAGGTAGGCACTCTGATGGCGAGGGAGCAAATCGTTATAGTCTTTTTAAAGAAATTTGGTAATATATTTCAAGACCATTTAAGCAAGATCTACTCCTAGAAAAAAACCCAGATCTGTGGGGAAAAAAAAACACATATAAATTTGCTTATTACAATTTTTATAATAGTAAAAAACGAACACCAGTCTATTATCTCCAGAAGTAAAGTATAGTCAAATAAATGATACTGCACTAATATAACAAAATGTTACACAGTTATTAAAGTTTTGGGAAAATGCTAATTATACAATAATACGTGGAAATAATAAACGGAAAAATAAGACAGGATCAATTAATTGATTAAAATCCTACTCGTTTACGGAAAGTATTACCGACAGTTTATAGACATTCATAAATTATCTCTGAGAGATAAAAATTAGATGGGGAGGCAAATACATAAATTCAAAACTAGACTCAGAGAACAAATTTCAACAATACAGATGTTCTTTTGGCAGGAGTGCCCAATATCTTATTCTATACTTTGAAAAACCAAACCTAAATAATATTTGCAAATTCAAGCCTATTCACAGGGTATACACAATAGTTTATCAGAAGAAATGTAATTTTTTAGCTTCAAAATTAAAAGAAATTTGTCAGTGGGATCCTCATAATAAAATGTCATATAATGGGTTAAACAACATCTTTTACAATAAATTTCATGTGACGTTGATAAATTTCAATGGCCTTTTCTTATGGCCTAAAATGCAGATGACATTTTAGAAAAGTATATTTATTAAAAGCTATTTTGCTGTAGGCATTTATGGTCTTGGTTCTTATAACAAGCTCCTCACTAATATGAAACAATGGAGGGATATTTTATAAATTTTAGAATACCTGTGAGAAAAGATATGCTCTGTGAGCAATTATCTCCAAATCAGATTCTTAACAGCTGAGCTGACAGTGAAATATTGTGCAATCTTTACATAAAATATTAGCCCACTTATAAAAAAGTATTTTTGTATAAAATGCATTCATGCATGAACAGATTGATGAAAATGTGACAAAAGATGAACACTGATTTCGTGGGATAATGAATGGGGATTTTTTTTGGTTTTAGTAGTGTGATTCCAGTAAGCATCCGTTACTTTTACAATCAGAAATTTAACCTGAATAATCTTTTAATTACCTGGTGATATAATGCTGCATAAATACTTCCTTATCTTTTAATTTCTAATGAGTAATTATGGAAGCTAATACCTGTCAACCAGAAAAGCTATTAGAAGAGAGTTGCGGAGAGTATTTCAATGTTAGCACAATATGGTGATGTTACTAACATCCTAGGAGAAAAAAGAGAGTGTTATTCATTTATGATATTGACATAATATCATATCATGGTGTTTGGTTTTCATTTCTACATTTGTAAAACAAACTGCCCTCAAACTTTGTGACTTAATACCAACTGGTTATTGGTCATGGTTCTGTACTTTGGGCAGGAGTTGGCCAGGATGTGCTCATTTCTCCTGCACATGACATTGATTCATGCAGATCAGTTAGGTCTGAAGGATTCAAGATAGTTCTACTCAGAGAACTATCTGTCTGACATGGCTAACATGGCTGGAATGCACTTTGGCCTTTCTCTCTCTCTGTCTGTCTGTCTGTCTGTCTGTCTGTCTGTCTCTCTCTCTCACACACACACACACACACACACACACACACATACACACACATCTATTAGAGCTGCTCTTTATCTGTATCTTTATCTGTAGCAAATTAGTCAGACCTATTGACATGATACTTCAGCATTCCAAGAAAATAAAAATGGCAATTTATAAACCTCACAAGGGCTGGGTCCATATGACACAGTGTGACTTTTGGTGTAGCCTATTGATCAAAGCAAGTCACAAGACAGGCCAGCCCCTACGTTTGAGGAGAAGGAAAATATAAACTCCATCACTTGATGGAAAGAGGAGTAAGCACATACAGATAAGGAAGGACTTGTAGGAGGCTATTTAAAGAGAAAATCACTATAGCTTTAAAGTCTTGGGAGACACTTGAGTGGCTGAGTCCATTAAGCGTCTGACTTTGGCTCAGGTCATGATCTCGTGGTTCATGAGTTTGTGTCCACATCAGCCTCAGTGCTCACAGCTCAAAGCCTGGAGCCTACTTTGGATTCTGTTGTCTCCCTCTCTCTCAGCCCACCCCCCACTAGAGCTCTCTGTCTTTCTCTCTCTCTCTCATTCTCTCTCTCTCAAGAATAAACAAACATTAAAAAAAAATGACAAAGTCTTGAAATCAAGTGGAGCAAATCTCCTAGTTTTGTTCTTTTTCAATTTTGTTTTGCTTATTCTAAGTCATTTACATCTTCATTTTTAAAAAAGAAAGAAATTTAGCATATGCTTGTCAATTTCTACAAAAAATGTCTTTTAGGACTTTGAAATTTCATTGAATCCAGAAATCAACTGGGAGAAAATTGATATTTCAAAAATATGAAGTCTTCTAACCCATAAGACATGGCTCATCTCTCCATTTCACTAGGACTTTTTGTATTTCAGCAACATTATTTATTTTTTGATGTAAGATCTTGCTCCATTTTGTTAAATTTATCATTAAGTACTTGCTATTTATAGATGCTCCTGTAAATAGTATTGCTTTTTAATATTTAATTTGCTAATTTCTCACTGCTGGATTATCCAAATACAATTAATTTTTTTGTCCTACCAACTTGGCAAGCTCATTTATTAGTGCCATCAGGATTTTTGTAGGATTTAGGGTTTTCTACATACATAATCTTATTGACTGTACATAATGAGAGTTTTATTTCTTCTTTTGCAATTTGTAGGCCTTATATTTCTTTTTCTCATCTGCTTGTACATGCTAAGAACTAGCCTACCATAGTAGTGAGTGGACATATGTTTTTTATATGTAGAGGGAAGTTTTCAGTCTTTCACTACTACGTGTGATGGTAGCTATAGGTTTTTTTCCTGATGACCTTTATGGGTTAGAAAATGTCCTTTTATTTCTAGTTTGCCTACAATTTTAATAATGAATGAGAATCAAATTTTATAAAATCTATTTCTTTCTGCATTTATTACAGAAATTATCTGATTCTTCCCTTTTGTTATGTTAATGTGCTGAATTACGTTAATCCATTTTCAAATGTTAAACCAACTTTATATTGCTAGGATAAGCCACAGTTCGTTGTGATGCATCACCCTTTTTATATATTGCTGTATCTGACTTCCAAATAATTTGTTAGGATTTGAGGACCTATATTCACCAGGAGTATTGACTTGTAGATTTCATATAGTATCTTTGGCTAGTTTTGTTATCAGAGAAATTCAGGCTCCCGTATTAGTTGGGAGGTATCCCCTCTACCTCTATTTTCTGAAAGAGTATGTGTATTTTGTATTATTTCCTCCATAAATGTTTGGTAAAATTTACCAGTGAAGTTATCTTTGTGCGGAAGCTTTTAGAGATGGCTTTTCTTCAGGTACATGGGTGGCTCGGTCAGTTAAGTGTCCAAATTGGCTCAGGTCATGATATTGTACTTTGTGAGTTTGAGCTCCATCCCAGACTCTATGCTGACAGCTCAGAGCCTAGAGCATGCGTAGGATTCTGTGTCTCCTTCTCTCTCTGCTCCTCCCCTGCTCATGTTATGTCTCTGTCTCTCAAAAATAAATAAACATTAAAAAAAAATTTTTTTAAAGAGATAACTTTTCTAATTCTTCTTGTGCCAGTTTTTTGCAATGTGTCTCTTCCATGACATTGTCCTATTCCATATAATTTTACAAATTTATTGCCATGAAGCTATTTATAATATTCCTCTTTTATTAATGTCTGTAGACTTTTTAGTAAAGTCTTCTCCTTTACTTCTGATATTAGCGATTTGTTACATCTTTTTCTCTTAATCAGTCTATCCAGATGTTTTCAATTTCATTAAACCTTAAAAAGAACCAGTTTTAGTGTCATTGATTTTCTCTCATTTCTAAATTTTTCTCTTATACTCTGTTGTTATCCTTGATAGTTGTTCTTTCCCTGGTAGTTGTTCTGTGTTTAGTCCTATAGTGTGTTACCCTCTGTAGGTTCATGTTGGTATTCAGATGACTCGAAAGACCAGTATGTAGATTTCAAAGAAGTCATTTTGTGCAAAGCTCCCTCCTCTCTCTCTAGTAGTCTGCATCACAAATACCAGCTGCTTCAAATCCCCTAAACTGTATTCTCTGTCTTCTTAGCTCAGTGAGACTGCTGTTCTCTGTTTAGGGTTCCCATCCATCCTGTCCCAGGCTCTGGTAAATGACAATGTGCAAGTCTCCTGTAATTGTAACACTTACCTCATTTGATTCCATATTCTCAAGGGTCACATTTTTGTACGATTGTCCAGTATCTTAAAAACAGTTTTTTTTTTCATTTTTTAACTAATGTTTAAATGTTTATTTATTTTTGAGAGACAGAGCACAAGTGAACTAGGGGCAGAGAGAGAAAGAGAGAGAGAGAGAAAGAGGGGAAGACACAGAATCCTAAGCAGGCTCAAAGCTCTGAGCCATCAGCACAGAGTCCAATGCAGGGCTTGAACTCACAAAATGCGAATCATGACCTGAGCTGAAGTTGGATGCTCAACCGACTGAGCCACCCAGGTGCTCCTAGTTTTATCATTTTTAATAACAGATATGATCCCTGTTTACTCTGTGAGGACTGTGAGCAGACTCTCATCCACAGAAGTTCTGAAATCCTGCTGGACACATATTGTCAGGGTCCCTCCTCTGGAGGGCGGGAAACCGGCTTCATTTAGGGCTTGGTTCTCTAACTTTTGGTGCCTCTCTACTCTTTGGTAGAGAGGTCTGCCCTCTAGATCCCTGGTTCTGCTCCTTTAGCTTTCTTCTTCTTCTTCTTCTTCTTTTTTATTCCCTACAAGAAATGGCTCATTTTTCTAATTAAGTAGTTTCTTAGCCTGCTTCCTACCCATAAAAAGTTGGGGTTCCAAAGCCTCTTTTCATTTTGAACTGACACTGTCCCTTTTATTCCAAGTTGCCATAGTTCCTTTAAAAACTTTGAAAGTGTCCAATCATAATCTTCTCGCTGAAACAAAGTCGCACCCATAAATCCCTTTGTGTCAGGTCTTGCCATATTGGGTCTGTGAGTCAGAGTGCTATGGAACAATCTTAAGATTCTTTCTAAATCCTCTTGTATTGCTGAGAGAATCTGTGAGGTGCTACCCTATGTCTTTGTGAGAAGTTCTAACCGGGAGTCTTACATTCACACCATCAGTGGGTCTTTATCTTCTGGTCATGCTATAATAGCAGCACTCTGGATTTTACTTTTGCTCTGTGGCTGCTTCTTACTTTAAGAACATTTTACCAATTGGAGACACTGTCCCAGGGCCATTATAGTTTCTTCAAATTCTCCTTCAGAATTCAACAGTTTCTAATTAGCTTCATTAGGAACATTTTCTATAATCTGAGTTTCTATATTCTATATTCTGAGTCTTACAAATTTTTCCACCACTGGTTAATAAGCTTTTGCCTTTCTCTAGCTTCTAAGAGCAATTTTCTCATTGTTTTTCCAGTTCCAATGGTCTACGAGCCCCCTCATGACTATCAAGACACTGCCTGGGCAAAGCCAATGCCACACCATTAGAGTTTTGTTGCAGCCACACCCAATTTCTGGTTCCAGTGACTGTTTCAGCAAACCAGTCCTAACTTTTTGGTGTAAAACAAAAGCAACCTTTTCATATTCTGCATGTGGTCTGCAAGTCTTCCATGACTTCTTGTAGCTGCAGTACTCACGTGTGGTACTTAAGTTGGGCAGACTGAAATGGCTGAGCGTCAGCTGAGCCTCTCTTTCTCTTTGCAGTCACGCATCCTACAGGGCTTCTCTCTTTAACCAATTATTAGAACCTTTTACATGGTAGCTCAGGACAAAGAGACAATAAGAATGGACGCTATCAGGGCCCTTGAAGGTATAGGCCCAGAACTGGCACAATGCCACATCCACTGAATACTATTGGTCAAAAGTAAATCATAAGGCCAGTTCAGATCAAAAGAGATTAAAAATTGGTTCTACTTCTTGGTTGAAGGAGTGACATGAATATTATAGGGATGAGATGAATTATTGACAGTGACCTTTAGAGACAGTCCATGTCATTCACTCATTCAACAAACAATTTTGGAAGGTTTAGTATGTCTTAGATCCTGTTCTAGGTGAAAAAGACAAAGTTAATTCTCCTCCAGAGTTTGCATTACAAGTGGTGGGGAGATGAACAGTAAACAGTCAATATGTAAACAGTTTCAAAGAATGGTAAGAATGAGCTGCTAATATGTTAATGAGTGAAGTGGTGGAAACAAACATCTCCTTCCTGAGAATAGAACTTTTAGGTTTAGCTTGAATGATAGGAAGAAGCTTGCCGTATCTGCCGTATCTGAGATAGAGTAGATGCACACTGTAGGTAGAATGTCAAGAACAAAGCCTTGAGACAAGCATAGCTTAGCTTAGGCCATAAAGAAGGATATTGTGGCTAGAATACAGTGAGTGATAAATACAGTTTTTAGAAATGAGGTGGAAGAGATGGATCTTTGTAGCCCAATTAATCAAGGATAAGGAGTTTAGTTTCTTTCCTAAGTGAAATGCAAATCCATTTAAATAGTTTTAACAAGTAAATGGAATATAATTTTATTTACGTTAAAAAATAGTCACTCTTAAAGGAAAACGGGTTTTTGTTTGTTTGTTTTGTTTTGTTTTGTTTTTACTCTACTTACAGAGCATTCTGACACCAAATGTATAGGTTTTCGACAGCAAGAAATTCTCTAATTCTTGGCGAACACCCACTGGGTGCCCTACAATTTAATTAAGTTCTGATATTAACTGTCCAGTTATTGCAGACTCCACAGGTTAAAGGCTCAGTTTCACAAGACTGCCCATTCCCTACCCCCAACCCCATTTCAAATGCTGATCACAAGTCCCAGATTGACACCTGTACTTCTAATCAACCAGCTCTAAACTGGAGATTCCTTAGACTTCATAATTTGCTAGAATTGCTCACACAGCTCAGGAAAACAGTTTACTTACTGGATTATCAGTTTATTATAACAGGATATAATTTAGGAACAGCCAGAAGGAACAGATGCATAGGGTAGAATGGTAAAGGGTGCAGAGTTTCCATGGCTTTGCCAGGCATGCTACCTCCCTTCCAGCATGAGGGTGTGTTCACATGCCCAGAAGCTTTCTGAACCTCTTTAGTTAGGAAATTTTTATGGAGGCTTCACTGCATAGTCATGACTGATTAACTCTTTGACCATTGGGGATTGAACTGAATCTCTAGTTCAGTCTTCCCTCCCCAGAGATTGAGGAGTCAAGCTGAAAGTTCCAACCCTCTAATCACATGGTTGCTCCCTCTGACAACCAGCCCCTCCCATCTTAGTAACCTCATTAATATAAACTCTGGTGTGGTTGAAAGGGGCTTGTTATTTTTTTTAATGTTTACTTTTGAGAGAGAGTATAGACTGAGGAGAGGCAGAGAGAGAGGGGAACAGAAGATCTGCAGCTGGCTCTGTGCTGACAGCAGTGAGCCCCATGTGGGGCTTGAACTCAGGAACTATAAGGTCATGATCTGAGCCATAATCAAGAGTCAGATGCTCAATGGACTGAGCCTCCCAGGTGTCCCAAAAAGGGCTTGTTATGAATAAGGAAGCCTTCTCTTTCATCTTCTTCAATAGAACTCCTTGAGGAATTGGGGATAAAAACTAAATATTATAACCAATGACATTTCTATTACTTTTTATCATTAGCATATTACAAGGGTTTTAGGAGCTCTGGCCAAGAGCCATGAAAAATGTATACATGTGTATTTCTTTTTTTTATCACAATATCACACTCTGGCAATCTAAATATCATTGTTTTGGTAAATAAATTGTCAAGCTTCAGTCCAGCAGTCATAAGGAGGCACATATGTGAATTACTGGATTCTGCTGATTAAAAAAAAAAAAAAACTTCCAGATCCATGAACATGGAAATATAAAGAAGAGAGGTACATATTTGTGGCAAAATGTAATTGTCAACTCCACTGGTAGAAGAATAACTAATTCATGATTTCCTAAGGAGAGTAAGATTCTTTTCAGAACATGTCCAAGTAAGTATTCTACCCTATCTGCTTTTCAATTAATTGTCTGAATTTGAAAGTTCACACGGCCAAGTCCTAGCTCACTCATGTTTCAGTTTTTGGGATGTGAAGACAGACTACTTTGGAACATTTGCTAGTTCAAGTTAGTTTCACCAATGCTCACCATCAAAATGATTTTTAAAGTGGTGTAAGTTTAAAAATACAGATTGTGTATAATGTTTTCAATAGATAGTAGGATGTAAAGCACAGAAATATTTTATTGTGAAATACATGAAAAGAGCGTGAATGGATAAATATGTTCCCCTGTGTATTCTCATAATGCTTATACCTCACTAAAGAGCAACAAGATTTAACTTTCATCTCCATATGTATTAAAATATGGGAAAAAATTCTCACAAGCATTCTACAAAAATAATCTCTAATTTTAATATTAAGACCTAATATTACTGAAGCTCCAATATTAAGCCCTAAAATTTGACTTTAAAGTGAATTTCTTAATAGCATTTAAAAATCATAACAGTATAAAATGTTATTAAATTTTAATTTAAACATTATTAATATCATATTTTAAATTATAACATTTTGTATACAATTTAGAATACAGAAGAATATAAGAGGGTGGAAACTCACCCTGAGGATGTCCCTCAGTTTTCTCACACATGAAATGAGGGGAAAAAATTATCTTCATGGCATTATTGGAAACAACACTTTACTTCTGACTCAGCGGGGCAGGTCTTAAGCTACTGTGAATGATATTTTATTTTCTGGGGTATACAGTTAATGTGTAAAATTTATTATTTCCTACCCCCTGAAATAGGCCTGAAATTTTAGAGCCATCTAAAAAGAACTTTCCTGCACCTTTATGGTTTGATCCATGTGAAAAATCAAACACTGGGGAGTTCAGTAGCAAACTATACAGTTATACAGCCTTTGTATCACAGTGTGAACAAAGGCTCCACTGGTAAGGTTTGATGGAGGAAAGGGAAGAAACCGAGTGGTAGCTTCAGGGCATGTGGAGTTGGAAAAGCAAAAAGTGTCTCCCATGAGTTTGCCCAAGGCAAGCCCTGAATGTGTAGATGGTCCACAGGTTACTTGTTTTCAGCACCCTACATGATTGTCTGAGGCCAGGAAAGAGCCAGCCCTCCCACCACCTGACTAGCTGTTTAACTGTGGTGACCCTTAACATTCCTATTTTTGATGCAATTCTTAGATATTATGATGGTGTGACTGGATTTGATAACCATCACCTTTGAGTACATCCCAAACTTCTGTCATTCACACAGTACCATCATGATTTTAGCAATATCCATATAACACCTGTACTAGTTCTAATATTTTTCTTTAAACTTATCACTGTTTAATCAATTTTCTTGTAAAAGGAAATGGATATCATTATTGTTAGTGGAAAACCAGCACCACATGCCACAATTACAAGGTCAATATAGCATAAATGCAATGAACAACAAAACATGCTATTAAATGCCAGCTGAATACAGCTGGTTTCCAAAGACTGACCCTAACGCCTTCTGTAAATTTGATGAAAATACAGATGGGCAAGTGCTAGGACCACTTCAACACCCTCATTTCCAACTGGTACTTCCTACATGACATAATCAGAAGAGGTAAAAGATAATCTGCACACTGTGTGATTTGATGTCAGTTGGTGTTCTCTGTGTGTGGAATCATACTTGGAATAGCCCACATTTTGGAAAAAAAACAGATTACTCTTCAATAACACTGATAGCCCCACTTCCCTGAACATGTGGCTTCTTACCTAATTTGACAATGGATGTGACTCGCCGGGTTTCCACAAAACTGCTTTGTAAGCATACCAGCCTCTGAAAAATTAATGAACGTTAAAAGAAAATATCTTGCATGTGGACAATATTCACATGAATGGACATTTACTAAATATTGTATGCAGTACGGGTTGCTAGTTAGAAATCTGTCATGTTCCATTGTCCTTACTCTTACGGTGATGTATCTAAATGCCTGTACACTGGAAGCCAGGACATGAGCTTCCCTTTCCTTTCAGTTTATCTTTGAATAAATTTAGAGCTCACTTCCACTGAAACCTGATTGGATTATGAATAAAAAAAAGTCAACTAACAAGAGGCTTCCCAATATTTGACATATCATTCAATGTTTGTGTAAGGAAGCAGTATAGAAGTAAGAGTTCAGTCAGGCGCAACTGTTCACTACCTAAGTTAACAATCTGGGACTAGTTACCTCACTTCTCAAAATGCCTAGTTTTATGTGGAAAATGGAAATAATAATGATTAACCCACAGGATTGTTGTATTAATGCACTTAAAAATAAAACAAAATGTATGCTAACTATTCTGGAATTAAAATAACAAGAACTTAATTTTAAAAAACTAAATAAATAAACCAAAATAGAACAAAACACCAGAAGCAAATGACATAATGAAATAATACACTTAACATTTATTGCCATTGTAGGTATTGCATGTATGATAATGATGATTCTAACATTTTATACGATAAGGAAAAGTAATCTGCTTGAACCTATGCTTGTACCTAAACCCTTCGGTGTTTTTAATCTAGGCTATCTTTCTGTTTTGAAACCTCCATGGCAATTCTTACTGAAAGAAATAAGATACCTGCAATGTTTTACATTTTGAAAGTAGGCGCTTTGTGTGTCTTATAAGTCAGGTTATAAATAGTTTTGCATGAGCTTGGTGAAACTACATCCCTCAAAGGCATATATTTTCTGAAACAAATTTATTGAGTCATATTTCATTCTTTTCACAGGTAGAATTCAGTGATTTTTGACAAATTTACCAAGTTAGGCAGCCATTACTACATATTGGTTTTAGAACATTTTCATCACCCAAATAACATCCCTTATCTCATTTACCATTATTTCCAGCAGCCCTACCTCTCCAGGAAACCACTAATCTACTTTCTGTCTCTATAGATTTTCCCTTTACTGGGCATTTCACATAAGTGGAATTATTCAATGTATGGTCTCTTGCATCCAGCTTCTTTCATTTAGCATAATGCTCTTGAGTTTCATCCATGTTACAGCATACATCAGTAGTTTGTTGCTTTCCACTGATGAGTAGAATTTTATTCTGTGGCTATACTACATATTGTTTATCCATTTATCTGTTGGTAGATATTTCTGGGTTTTGTTTTTTATGAAAAATGTTGCTGTGACTACGCATGTACGAGTTTTTGTGTGGATGTACATTTTCATTTCTCTTGCATATATACCTAGAGGTAGAATTGTCATCTCTATGTGTAACACTTGGGGAGCTGCTAAACTGTTTTCCAAAGTGACTGCACCATTTTATATTTCTGCCAACAATGTATGAGTGTGTCAATTTTTTTATTCTAGCCATCTAGTGAGTGTGAAATGCTGTTGTTTTAATTTGTATTTCCCTAATGACTACTGATGTGTATCTTTTTATATGTTTATGAACCATTTATATATGCCCTTTAGAAGTTATAGGGTTTTAAAATATTTGATTTCTCTAATTATGTTGAAAACTTATTATGAGGAAATGGTTGAAAATTGCTGAAAAATCAATAATAATGTTCTGGGAGTATCTGTTTAGGTATGAGATAAGTAACTATGATACCGTGGAAGCATGCATCTTCATATGTATGCTGGGATATCATATGAAGCTATCACTGTGAATATTCATCTCAAACCCTGTATTCAGGGGCACCTGGCTGGCTCAGTCGGCTGTGTCCAACTTCAGCTCAGGTCATGATTTTTCAGTTTCTGGGTTCAAGCACTGCTTACGTGGAGCCTGTTTGGGATTCTCTCTCTCTTCTCTCTCTGCCCCTCCTACACTTGTGCACGTGCATGCTCTATTCCTCTCTTTCAGATAAATAGACTTTGAAAATAAATAAATAAATAATAAAAATAAAAATCTGTATTCATAAAGTAGAACTCTGCACTTACGCAGAAAGTGAGCTTAAAGAAAGTAGGGAATTCTATGAATCTTGATCACTTTCTTTTTTTAATCTCTAACACCTAGAACAATGTCTGACCAGTGTAGGCACCCAGTAACCCTGTGTTGAATAAGTGGATATAAGGAGTATATTTTAAATATACTTATTGAATGAAAGAATGCCAGTATTTCTGATATCTCAATAAGTAGACAATTCTGTGCTTATTTTTATAGGAAACCTGGAAATTGTCATGTTTCAAATCACTTCTAAAATTCTGTCAGGATATCATTTTTGTCAACTAAAGCAAAATGCCTGCTTGTGTCAGTGTAGAGTCAAAATCTTATGCATGGGTTTATCATTTTTAAGAGCCATAGCTCTAAATTAAGTCCACTACCTTTGTTTGTTTTGTACTCCAGACATGCTCTTGTGCATATGGATGTATCATACTCCCAAAGTGAACTAGATTTTGACTTATAACAAAACAATAATAGTAAAACAACAAAACAAACAAAAAACTGTCCTCCTTCTCAATAAAATTGTGTCTCTCTTTCTTCCCGCTTACAGACTTTTCTTAAAAATAGTCGAAGTAGAAAACTAATGTAATAAATTTCAGTATCTGTGGAAGCAAAGTGTCCTTTCTAACATAAAGCATGACAAATTTTAATATGAGACTCACAATAAATATACAGTTGTATTTTTTCCTTTCCCTGTGTGTACACACACACACATACACACACACACACACACACACACATAAACTGCAATAATGTCATTTAGCCTATATGTTGAGAATGTTATAACACAAAACTGTTATAACAAAAAACTGCTGAGGGGTACCTGGGTGGCTCAGTTGGTTGAATATCTGACTCTTGATTGCAGCTCCTGTCATGATCTCACGGTTGTGGGATCAAGCCCCGTGTTGAGCTGTACACTGACAGCATGGAGCCTGTTTGGGATTCTCTCCCTCCCTCTCTCTGCACCTGCCCTGCTTACACTTTCTCTCTCTACCTATCAAAATTAAATAAACTTTAAAAAATCTTAAAACAAAGAAACAAACAAAAACATCTGTTGAAGTGTTCAGAGAAAGATGCCTTTTGCATGGACTTGGACGGTGTGGATGTTGATTTGTAGACTCACCTGAATGTAGCAGCAAATCCTTTTAAGTTCCTTCTAATGCTGTTAGAGATTCAGCAATGTAAAATGAGGACTCTGTTTACTCATCTCGTTTATAAGACACAAAGATTTTATTTTCTACCTTACTGACTTATTGGAAAAAATAAACTTTCTGGAAAAGAATGTTTTATCCTTGATTGTTTTTCCCAGAATCAGGTAATCAAAGTTTTCCAAACTTGTGGCAGTAATGGAAGGGAATGGGCAATATGCAATAGAGTCAGTGTTGGGGACACATTAATTATACATATATACATAAATTAATTATTAATTAATTATATATAATATATGTTAATTATATATATTTAAAACTTTGATTACTATCTATTTAGTCTTTGTTACCTAGAAAAGTATTGTGATATTTGGCTGTGTCTTATTTTTTATTTTAAAATAGGAGGATTAAAGTATATATGTGGGTTTTAAATGCTATTGGGAAAATTTTTAAATACATTTTTAGCATAAATATACCCCCTCAACATCAGAACCTCAACAATGTTTCTGTGAAAAATCCTTGGCTACATAATCTGACATCTCTAAGAAAAAAATAAATTGTTGAATGTATTATGACTATCACATTTTTTTGTTTCTGCTGAAATCTATCTGCAGAGTTTAGTAAAGGGAAAAATATGTAAGCAAACAATATAAAATTGTGAAGTAACTAGACACAGCTGTAACTTCTCTATTGTAGCTAAGCCAAGTTAATTAACTGTTTGCCAAGATTTTGAGGACCCCATTAAACTGAAATTATAACCCATAGCACTTAAAGACCTGGGTACAATTGAAATAAGAAAGGGCTGTGTGATCATATCTCAGCTATATACATTTACTAATGTAAGGACATGGAAACTGGTAGAGTCATCTAAACTCTATGAAAGAATGCCCTCAATTTCAGTATGTCAGAAGTCAAATGTTATTTAGGAAAGATAGTTTATCCCAGCAAGAACTGAAGCTCACCATTTAGAAAATTTAATTAGATAACTGCATAATCATAGAATGCTTAAATAACATATGATTTTTTTCCAGCTATTTTATTAATGGGCCAATCCTATAGAAAATGTGAGGTGAACAAGAGATGCCTTACTCCCCTCTCTCAAATGATAGTCAGATAATCAATTGAATAGGATTTGCTATTTGTTTAGTATAATTTTGAATTTTCTATAAATGAATTTTCTTATATCTCTTACTGTGAATAGTTTCTTTATATCCACCTGAAAAATAGGTCACCTAAGTCAACAATAATCTTCTTCTAATCTTTTCATCATTCTTAGATTTTTTGGCATTTATATTGCATTTGGTGAATTTAGGAAATTATGTTCCAGGACAGCCAGAGAAAGTGTTAACATGTATATATTACTTCAGCATAACTCCTAACCTAGATTAAGAATGCTCATGTTTGGGGCACCTGGGTGGCTCAGTCAATTAAGCGTCCAACTTCGGCTTAGATCGTGATCTCACAGTTCGTGGGTTTGAGCCCCGAGTCGGGCCCTGTGCTGACAGCTAGCTCAGAGCCTTCAGCCTGCTGCAGATTCTGTATCTCTCTCTCTGACCTTTCCCTGCTCACGCTGTCTCTCTCTGTCTCTCAGAAATAAGTAAAAAATTTTAAAAAAGAATGCTCATGTTTACTAAAAATCCTGAGAAAACTATCTATTCATCCATTGGCAACTATGGATACTCTGTGGAAACTCAAAGGCCTGAGCTTTCTCCTGAAACAAATAAATAAATATAATGACTATCAGCTGGCACTGAGAAAAGAACAAAGTCCAACATGCATAATTGATCAAGAAAAATCTCAGTTTTTTTCATACCATTCTTCATACTTCATACCATGGATACATTTTTTTTTTAATTCTGCAAAGAACAAAATATAGACTTAAAGTAAACAGTGTATGTGTGGGATGTGTGTGTGTGTGTAGTGTATGTATATGTATTATGTAGGGTATATATACTCAAAATAAAATCTCTGTGGTTTGTAAACAGGCTATCTCTAATCTCTTTATCTTTGGTGACTTTCAAAGAATTCTTTAGGTCAATACTTTTTCTAAGCAATTATATACATTATTGATATCAGTAGTATCTCAGTTTAATAAGAGAATCTTGTAGCTTCATTGACTTCAGATTTAATTTATATAGAAAAAAATTTTGGAAAAATGTTTAATAACTTGGCTCTTAAGAGTTTGAACAATATTGGGGTGACTGGGTGGCTCAGTCGGTTAAGCATCTGACTCTTGATTTTGGTCAGGTCATCATCTCACAGTTCGTTAGTTCAAGCCCCGCATCTGGCTCTGCACCATGTCAGCATGGAGCCTGCCTGGAATTTTCTCACCTCTCTCTTTGCCCCTACCCCACTCATGCACTCTCTCTCACTCTCTTTCTCTCTTTCTCTCTCTCAAAATAAATAAACTTAAAAAATAGTTTGGACAATATTATTGTCATTTATAATACAAGAATGTACCATGTGCATTTGAATATTGCTTTTAAGGTAAATTAATATATAACATTGATACTTAGCTCCCAAATCACCAAACTTGAAGGAACATATTAACTCATTTTAATAGCCATGTTGATTAATTTTGTAGCTGACATTTATGTTCTTTTTAAATTAATTTATTTATATTTATTGAGACATAATTGACTTATACCATTGTAAAAATTTAAGATATACAATGTGTTGGTTCGATACATCTATATATAGCAATATGATTACCACCAAAGTGTTAGCTGACACCCCCATCAGGTCACATAATTATGCTCTTCTTGTGGTGAGACAATTAAGATCAATACTGTTAGCAACTTTGAAGTTTATTAAGTGGTATTATTATCTATATTCAGTATGTTGTGCATTAGATCTTGAGAACTTTACTACTAGCAACTTAAGGTTTCCATTTGTTGTTGTTGGAAGTAAATGCGTGCGTACATACAAGGTAATCTGTTAAAAAAAAAAGTTATACTAATATAATACTGCTTTAAGGAAACTTTTCTGAATATTCTACATCAACCTTATAAACGCCTCAATCCCACTAGCTTTTCTTCTCCAATGAAAGGATCTTGGTACTGTAATGGAAAAAGGCAGATTTTATTTTCTTTCCTTAATATAAGAATTTGCTTTAATTTACTAGGATACATTAGCTATTTAAAGGTGAATCAATGCTCTCACCCGAAACTAACTAAATGTTGACAACTGTGACTACTTTATTAAGTGTATATGTTTCTTTGTGACATATATATATATATTTGTCTATATATGCTTATACATTTGCCCTTTGTATTCAAACATAGTATTCAAAAGCTATATAAAAGGCATTTTATTTGTCATTGATATTTATTTGCTACTAATGATTACCACCTCTAAGTGTACATAGGAAGACAGGCTTGCAATAGAAAAATGAGCTCATGTGCAGTTACGTTAATGGACGTGAGTGATATGAACTGAACTTGAGCAGTGCCCATGAGACTACTGAAGAGGGAATTGATTCATAAGATTTTACAGCAGAATATAGAGAATCCAATATTTTTTATGACTTTCTCAGGGATTCTACTGTGCAGTTCAGTCAGAATCACTAACTACGGTCAGATTTTGGGTCTCAGAAAGAGCAAAATTTTGTCTGACTTCTAGGTTTCTTGCTTATTTGTATGACTGGTGATGCATCCATGGTTGAGAAAATGGTAAAGGAAGATTACTTTTATTGCCAAGGTTTTTGTTGTTTTTATCCAACTGTGTTTACATGAAGTTCAAAGTATAAAAGGGAACAACTATGAATTAAATGGTAAAGTATACTTTGTAGTCACTGTGGAAAAGTGATAGCTGAACTTAGAGAGTGTGCATAAGGTCTAGGAAAATAGCACTTAGAGGCCAGCAGAGGAAGAAAAACTGGGGAGTTGACTGGTAAAGAATGATGGCCAGATAAGGAGGAGGAGCATGAGGCGGCTAATAAATAATAATAATAGTAATAAATAATAATAATAATAAAATGAGAGACTTACCTAAGGGAAATATTATCAGAAATAACAAACAAATAAATATCCCTTATTTTTTTTCCAGTTTGAGGATAGAGCTACTTTCTGTTTGAGGGGTCTATTTTTTGGAATCACCAAACTCATACTGTCCAAAGGAATCTCTTCCTAGAGCTACACAATGGAGTATTTTATTTGTTACTTTGTGTGTCTTATATACATGTAAGTGTGTGGGGGCGCATATGTGTGCATGCATGCAGGTGCTCATGTGTGTGTTATATTGGTTGTATATCAAACCATCAGATATTCTTTATATGTGTTTAGCTATCACTGTAGGGAAGAGTCTATACACACATACGTCTATACACATAAATAATTCTAGAAGTAGGAGAGGAAAGGTCGATGTGACAATTTGGTTTACCAGTGTCTCCTGACCAACATTTCTCCCACCTGTCTTCCATCAGGAACACTGGACAGACACATGCACAACTAGTAGGCTCCAGTGTGTAAGAGAGTGGCCAGATTTAAACTTGTGTCCTTGTGACCATTCCATATCAGAACTGCCTACTTTCCTTAGAAGTCTTCTACCTCAAATACATGTGCTGTATTAATATTTCTCAACCTTTGAAGCACATGAGAATCATTTGAGGAGCTTTTTAAAAGTCCCACTACCATACCAATTGTAACAGCATATATAGGACCCAATTATTGGTATTTTCAAAAAACTTTGCATGTGACTCTCATGTGCAATCAACATTGAGAATTACTTTCTTCTATATCACATTGATCTATTTGATAATATTTCTGTAAGTCACATAATCTGCAAGTACATTTCTAACTTTCTGCTGACATTTCATTACCTAGTACTCTAATAATACTATTAATGATTTTATAGGTAAGCTCACAAGATGCAGATTTGAGAGTTCTGTTAGTCACCTCAGGCTGCCAAAACAAAATACCATGGACTGGGTGGCTTAAAAACAGAAATTTATTTCCTCACAGCTCTGGAGCCTGGAAATCTGAGATCAGGGTGGCCGCTCGGTCAGGTTCTGATAAGGGCTCTCTTTTCCACCTTGTAGACAGCTATCTTCTCACCCTGTGCTCACGTGGCCTTTTTCCTTACATGTGCAAGGGAACAAGGGGCTGGGGAACAAGCTCTCTGGTATTTTTTCTTAGAAGGGCACCAATCCCATCAAACCAGGTCCTATCCTCATAACTTCATCTAACCCCATCTTCCAAAGGTTCCATCTGCAAATCCCATCACATCGAAGGTCAGGGTTTCAGCATATGAATGAGGGAGGGGGCACAGCTCAGTCCATAGTAGAAACCATCAAGCAGTTCTCTGCCATCATCATTGCTTTTAAACCAGGAGGCTTGTTTGGCACAGGCACTAATTCAGTGTAGTCCAGACGGGTACAACCATCTTGTTGTTGTATATAATTCAGTGGTGACACAACAACAATGAGCCATGACAGGACCAGTTTGGCACTGCTGAGAAGTAGACCCGTTTTGACAGGTAAATAGAAAAAATAAGTTTGAACAGAATCAGACTTTTCTTGTAAACATTTAGTTTAGTCTGAAGCTGCTTACCACCTTCAGATGTGCTTTCCTATACCATGGTGAACTTGGTGGAAAGAACAACATGTTGTTGAAGGCAATTGGGCAGCAGTGTTCACCTTGGTACTTCAGTTGAATGCCTTCAGTTTCTTATGTGTTTTCCCAGGGATTCAATGGATATGACATTATTTTTTTTCTTAATCCCAAGCAAATTTTAGGTCATCTCATTGTGTGTGTGTGCATGTGTATTGCAATGTGCATGTACATAATATCTTTAATTTTTTTTTTTTTAATTTCTGAGAGAGACAGCATGAGCAGGGAAGGGTCAGAGAGAGAGGGAGACACAGAATCCGAAACAGGCTCCAGGTTCTGAGCTGACTGTAAGCACAGAACCCGACACAGAGCTCAAACCCACGAACTATGAGATCATGACCTGAACCGAAGTCGGATGCTTAACTGACTGAGCCACCCAGGCACCCCTCTTTAATAATTTCCTATGTGGGTGCATTGGAAATTCACTCTATGCAGTGAAATCAACAGATTATATTTTTTCCTTGCATAGTTTCCAGAGTGAAAAATTCCCACTTCTTTTTTTTTTTAAAAAAAAATTTTAATGTTTACCTATTTTTGAGAGAGTGAGAGCGAGCGGATGAGTGGGGTCAGGGCAGAGAGACACAGAATCTGAAGCAGTCTCCAGGCTTCGAGCTGTCAGCACAGACCCCTACACAGGGCTTGAATCCACAAACCACAAGATCATGACCTAAGCGAAAGTTGAACACTTAACCAACTGAGCCACCCAGGTGCCCTGAAAAATTCCCATTTCTAATTTTGAGGCTTACAAGTTTCAAGGTTTGTCTGTGTAGCATTATACTTGTAATTACTGTAGCATTTGGACTGATCCAGGTATGAGAGTCTGTTTATCAGGGGGGAAGGTGTGGGGATAGAAGATGAGCAAGGAAGGATTGTTGTGAGACTACTTTTATCCCTGTTCAGATTAGTGAGAGGGCTATATTGTACATAGATTATAAATACGGCAGGCGATTTCCAGGAACTATAAAGAATATTGTTAAAATCTCACACCTGACAAGGACTTAGCAGCTAGAATATACAAGAGGTGTTACAAAGTAGAACAAAATGAGGCACACTGTGGTGTGGAAAAGTATTGATGGTGATTAGTTAAGTGGTATAAGCCCATGGGGAACAAAAGGATCTATGTTGTTCATTTGTTTCACCCAGCATGTGGCATGAAGCCGTGCCCACCATAAGTATTCAGGAACTATTACTGATAGAAGGACTCCAGAATGACCAACACATGAGACTATAAAATTAGGTTGATCCTTAAAAGCCTCATTACATCCTCTCTTTAAGTTTGGTAAAAAGACTATAAGTGAGGAAGCAGGACTCAAAAGTAAGGTCCAAGTATAATATAAAATGAAAACAAAACAACATATCAACATATGTTGATCAATGAAGGGGCATGCTACAGGGCATCTCCTGCTCTTCTGGCTCCTGTACTCAGCATCACTGGACAGAATGTGCATAATTACTTATTTTAATTTCTGAAAACAGATCCTACCACCAGAAGAGGGAAAGAGACCTGAGGTCTGTATAATGATTTTACATTAACAAATAGTCTTGAATTTCTACCAAAAGAGCGTGACCTTAAAACCTCTCACATCTTAGTGATTAGCCGGAAAGAATTTCATACCAGTGTGGTTCCCTGTTCAAGTGCCCAAAGTAGGGTTAGTAACAGGAGCTGCTCACTGGACTGCTGTGAAGGCCTGACATAGAGCGAGACAGATCTAGACGTGGGGCCGACGCCGCTGCTGCTGCTGCTGCTGCTGTTGTTAAGCAGATTAGGTATCTTAATTCTCCATTGGACATTGAGTTTGGCCACAGTACAGTCACTTCCCTTCACTTTGATGAAATCTGAAATATGTTTCTCTGAGACAAAGATGGCACGTTCCCCTACGTACATTGGGCAATTAGCACATAATATTAGCATGTACTCACTTGACTGTCCATAGGAAGCACATATTAAACAGGCAAAGTTGTGGGTTTTCAGTAAGAGATAGGCTGGACAGTGAGATGCAGATGGCTGCCATTTTGTGCAGCAGATATATAAAGAGGTTTTTCCAACACCAGACTTCATGTTGCAGTTGTTGGTGTTCTGGCCAGAGGGGCGGATGGACTGTGAGCCCCTTGAGGTGAACTAGAACACATGCTGAAGTCTTCCCAGAAGCAATTGTTTTCTTCCATTCAATAAGAAAGGACAAAGGCAAAAATGAGAACACCAAGAAAATGTAGGTGTCTATTTCCACAAAATAACCTAAGCTTGATAAGGCCCCCAAAAGAGGGTAATATATATTTAAGTTTTAATCCTTAAGGAAAACCCTTAACCCTTTGTTAATTTAAAAAAAAAGAAGTGTTTGATCATATTTTTCTCCATTGTTCCTGTATAACTAACAATATGTAGGTGTATACTATAATGCTACAAAGTGAATGTAACGTATAACTTTAGGGAAGGAATAAAATCATCATCCCATACACAGCTCTTACCTTGATTCATGGCTCAAATATTTCTCTTCTTGAAGCATTACTGCAGCTCTTGTGCTAAGAAAATTGTTGGTGGATGAAGAATGATTCTGCAGCCTTTCATCCTTCACAATGTTTGTGCCATCTGATTACGCTAACTCTGCAATGGTGCCATCTAGTGTTCACATGTCCTCAGTACTACAGCTCAACTTCATGAAAAGCAAAATAATACAAATAGCAAGTTCCCTGAAGAACAGTGTACTGGGGAGAGTCAATGTAATGCAAAGTCCATCACTGAAACACTAGAACAGATTTCTCATTAAATATATATCTTATTTACTATTATGTGTCTTATCTATTGTTGCATTTATCTCACAAATATTTGTATATATTCTATTAAATAGTCATGCAAATGATGTATAACATACTTCATGTATTGTAGTTATACTTATTTTGTATTTTATTTTTCTATTCTTCTTTGTGCCTTCTTAGAATTCTAACAAAATGGTCATTGTCTTTGAAGGCAGCACATCCAACCTAGTCATGGGTTGGGTTGGATTAGAGTGGAATCAAAGCATGCAAATCATTTATTGTAATAGTTGATTACACTGCATATTCTGCTGCAGGTTGTGATTTTCTTACTGCTGATGGCTATACCTTCAAAAGTCAGGTGCCTCACTACATAATAAGAGAAACACAGAAGGGCTTTGATATGCGTGAAATAGAGTGTTTTTTTCCATAAAACAAAGGAACTAGTGTCTTCCTTGTCTTACCATTGATACTATTGATACTCTTTTTAAAAAATTCTGTATAGGGGCGCCTGGGTGGCTTAGTCAGTTGAGCATCTGACTTCGGAGCAGGTCATGATCTCATGGTTTGTGAGTTTGAGCCCCACGCCGGGCTTTGTGCTGACAGCTAGCTGAGTCCGGAGCCTGTCTTTGGATTCTGTGTCTCCCTCTCTCTCTGACCCTTCCCTGCTCACGCAGTCAATCTCTCTCTTAAAAATAAATAAAACATTAAAAAAATGTTTTTAATAAAAAATAAAAAATTCTGTAGAAAGTAATTTGAGGAATTAATGAGGTTAGGAACAGTTTTCAAGATGTCCCAGAGATGTGATTTTCGTTTTCTTAACTAGCCTTTGAGTGGACTTCTATATTGCTTATCAGTTCAGAATTTTATTTATTTATTTACAAATAGTTTATTGTCAAATTAGTTTCCACATAACACTCAGTGCTCATCCCCACAAGTGTCCTCCTCCATGCCCATCCCCCCTCCCCCCACATCCATCAGTCCTCAGTTTTTGTCAGCATTCAAGAGTCTCTCATGGCTTGCCTCTCTCCCTTTCCCCCACCATTTCCCNCCCTTCTTCTCCCAATTGATCCTCAGTAAAGTTCCTCCTAATCCTCCTATACGTGCAAACATATGATATTTGTCCTTCTCTGCCCAGTTCAGAATTTTAAAAGGAAAAACATATTTAATTATGAAAGAACAAAGTAATCTAAGACAGGCCCTGTCAGATCACCTCCATTATTTTAACATCTGTAAGAAGGTTGACAAAATGCCCGCTCTGGCTGAAAAAGCTCCGGATTCACCCCGTCTGATTTGGGGGAATGTAGAGACCCAGACTCCATGAGGATGCTGCTGACTCGCAAACCTCACCCAGGCCCACCTAGAACTTGGCTCTCCCTTAGCTTTTTTGTTAACTACTCAAGGACAGGACCTTCCCTCCTGCTTTGGGCTCTGTTTACCTGCCTTGCTTTAATAAGGAATGACTTCTTTTGTGCTTCTGCTCCCACTTGGTTAATTATTCCACCGTGGCCTATGCATCATTTCCTCAAAGAAGCCCTCCAACCTTAATTAGTCCTTTCTAGTTATTAAATATCACCCAACACTTTTCCTTATTACCACTCACCACACTTTGCAATTATATACTTATGTTATTATCTACTTAATATTCCCTGTCCCCACTAGATTATAAATTGTGAGCAGACTGGAATAATCTTTTTCTTTAACCCTTTGGGGTCCTAGCCACTGTGTTTTCTATAATGTTCAATACAGAGCAGGCATGTGGTAAATAACTGATGAAAGCAACTATTTGATTTCAAAATTGAGAACTAAGATGCTGATTGTCCCAGCCGATGTAGTTCTGTGATGTGAACTCTGCTTCCATGCCACCCTTAGGGCATGAGAATATTCACTGAGGCAGGAAATTCAACTGTGTTCCAGTCTTCAAGAAATACCCCTCTGGGACAGGTTACTTCCTGCAGCATGGTCTGGGAGTGAGACGTGAGCCGCTCATTCTAGTTACTTACAGAATCCCTGACCTTGTTCAGTACCAATCTTCCACTTCTCAGAGCCAATTGGTGTTTCACTCCCTGCCTACCAATTCTTCTTTGCTACACTCCTATCCCCCTAACCCAAAATAAAAAAAAATAAAATAGGGGTGTCTGGGCGGCTCAGCTGGTTAAGTATCCAACTCTTGATTTAGTTCAAGTCATATCACAGTTTGTGAGCTTGGGAGTCTCTCTCTCCCGCTCTCTTTCTTTGCCCCTTCCCCTCCAAAATAACTAAATAAATATTTAAATAAATAAATAAATATGGGGCACCTGGGTGCCTCAGTCGGTTCAGCATTCGACTCCAGCTCAGGTCATGATCTCAAAATTCGTGGGTTCAAGTCCTACATTGGGGGACAGCTCAGAGCCTGGAGCCTGTTTCAGATTCTGTGTCTCCCTCTCTTTCTCTTCTCCTCCCCCACTCGTGCTCTGTCTCAAAAATAAATAAAAACTATAAAAAAATTTTTAAATAAATAAATGTAAATAAAATCCACCCATTTTTGTCTTTACTGTTCTCCATCTTCATGGATTAACATGGAGATAGATAGCACAAAATATAAGTTAATCTTTTAGGAAATTATCCTGTCACTCTGGTAGTTATCAGGGAATAAAAATAAATTTTGCATATTATACAAAGGATAGGTTGTGTTTTCATTGTTTATTTTGGTAGTACATTCCTTCTCTTTCTAGAAGACTCTAAGGATTTCCAACTATCTTAGAATATTAGACATGAAATCATGCTGAAAATCAATCACCTTCAAAATAAGTCCTGCTTAAATACTTATAACATGTCATACTAAGCTTCTGATGTCTATAACCAGTCACCAATGTCTTCTAAAGAATAAGAAATGATGAAACTAAACCTCAGAAGTGATTAATTGTGACATTGAATACATACATGCATATATAGGTGGATTTGTTATTTTTTGTAAATTGTATTATATTTCATTTAGACTCTGGTATATTGGCATTGTTTTAACACTTTTAAAATTTTTTATTTATTCTGAGAGGGAGGAGGGGCAAAGAGAGAGGGAAACTCCACGTTATCAGCATGCAGCCCCACAGAGGGCTCGATCATGACCATGAGATCATGAGCTGAGCCGAAATCAAGAGTTGGACACTTAACAGACCGAGCCACCCAGGAGCCCCTAAAGTTAACACTTCTGCATCAAGTACACACAAACGAAAAGTGCTCGAACTTCTGAGTATCTTCAAACCACACCGAAGCTTCTGAGAGTCCTTCCGGATCCATCTCCTCTCCACCTGTTGTAGCATTTCACAGGCATTACCTAAGTGTGTGCTTCTTGAAAGATGAATTTACTGACTTCATTGGCAACTCATAGAATCCTGACTCTTAGATGTGTATTTGATGAAAGAATATATCAGATGGTATAAAGTTTACTCTAAAGAGTATCTTCACACTTCTATCTCTGCAGCAACACAGATGTACACACAGTGGCGTCACTTCTTAAACTGTATCTCCGAGAACTTCCAGAACCAGTTATTCCTTATGCAAAGTATGAAGATTTTTTGTCCTGTGCCAAACTGCTCAGCAAGGAAGAGGAAGCTGTAAGTTGGTGTATTTCTTTCTAAAAAAGCCTTAATTTGTTGTTGGTGTTTTTGGTCAATGTTCTTAGCTTTTTATTTATAAATTTCCCTTTGTCCAATCCTTGGATTCTATTTATTGACATTACACATGTTTAGATATTACATACATAACACAGGTCCCATTTTTAATCCCTTCTTTTATCAACAATAAGAGTGCAGCTGAATAAATGAAGTGAGCACTCCTTCCCACTTTGCTCCTCTAAATGGTTAATTGAGGTACTACATCAAGCCAAACTTTCCTTTGAACCATATGGGTGTGAACTGCGTGGGTCCTCTTACACGTGGATTTTTGCAGTATAGTACTCTAAATGTATTTTTCCTCCTTGTGATTTTCTTAATATTTCCTCTCCTCTAGCTTACTTTATTATAAGAATACATTATATAAAACATATAACATACAAAATATTTGTTAATCAGTTGCTTAACTTATCAGTAAGGCTTCCAGCCAACAAAAGGCTATTAGTAGTTAAATTTTAAAGGAGTCAATAGTTATACATCTATTTTGAGTGTAGGGGTGGTCAGTGTTCCTAACCCCCCACATTGTTCAAGGGTGAACTGTATTCTCAAGAGTTGTGCAACCACCATCAAAATCTAATTTTAGAATATTTAGAACATTTTCATTATCCTATAACAAACTCCATAACTGGCCCCACCTTCGACAGCTCTTGGCAACTACTAATCTCTTTTCTGTAGCTATAGATTTGCCTCTTCTGAATATTTCATATAAATGGAATCAATCATCCACTATATTGTCTTCTGTGACCACTTTCTTTCACTGTTTTCAAGGTTCATCCACACTAAAACACACTATTTCATGCCTTTTATTTATTTATTCATCTATTCATTCATCAGTTGCAATACATGCATTGTTTCTGTTGTTTGATGGACATTATTACTAATAATGGTGCTGTGAAGGGGCACCTGGGTGGCTCAGTTGGTTGAGTGTCTGACTTCAGCTCAGGTCATAGTCGCACAGCTCGCGGGTTCAGGCCGTACATTGGGCTTGGTGCTGACAGCTCAGAGCCTGAATCCTGCTTCAGATTCTGTGTCACCCTCTCTCTGCTCTTCTTCTGTTCATACTCTGTATCTCTCTGTCTCTAAAATCAACATTAAATTTAAAAAAAAAATATAGTGCTGTTCGTATTCATGTACAAAGTTTGGCATGGACATATGTATCTGGGAGGCAGAATTGCTGGACTGTATGTAACTCCATGTTTGCTAAAGAGTCTCCATCATTTTAAATTCCCACCAACAATAGTGTGCAGGTTCCAGCTGCTCCACATATTTGCCAACACTTGTTATTATGTCTCTTTTTTTATCACAGCCGTCCTAATGTGCATACAGTGATATCTCATTGAGCTTGAGTTGCATTTCCCTGATGGTTAGTGATGTTAAACATCTTTCCATATATTTAGTGGTTACTCCCATATTTTCTTTGAAAAGCCCCCTATTCAAATAATTTTCCCATTTGTAATTGGGTTATTTGTCTTATAATTACTGGGTTGCAAAAGCTCTTTATAGTTTAGATTACAAGTCTCATATTAGATATGTGATTTACAAATATTTCTTCCATTCTATCCGTTGTCTCTTCAGTTTTTTGCTGGGGTCCTTTGAATTGTGACGAAGTCCAGTTTATCTATTTTTCTTTTGTCACTTGTGCTTTTAATGTCACATCCAAGAATGCTTTAACTAAGGTCACCAGGATTTACGCCTATATTTTCTTCTATATTTTGTAACTTTCGCTCTTACATTTAGGTCTATGATCCAAATTGGGTCACTTTTTGTTTATGATATGAGGAAAGGTCCAAGTTCGTCCTTTGGCATATGGATATCCAGTTGTCTCCAAACCATTTGTTGGAAAGACTTTTGTTTCCTCCACTGGATTTTCTTGGCACTCTTGTTGAAACTGCTGCCTGTTTTTATAAATGAAGTTTCACTGTATTATGTACTATGGTCTGTGGCTGCTTTTGCACCACAACAGGAGAGTAGAGTAGTTGAGACAGGGACCATATGTCCCACAGAGCTTGAGATATTTACCATCTGGCCTTTTTCAGGAAGAACAGATTAGATCACATTATCCATTAGCTTTTCTGGGACATTTACATTTTAGAAGAAGTTTTACAATGAGAAGAACCAAAACACTTAATACCTTTGTGAAATTTCCAGAAAGAGTAGACTGTTTATTTTCCATCCCACCCCAAACAGGGTGTCCTAGACATGGCCCGTCTTGAGAGACTTATTTGTCAGTAGACACGTGTTTGTCTATGTTTGGGGCATCCCAGAAATGGGAAAAACTCTCATTACATTAAGGCTGCTTTCTTCCCAAATAGCCTTATTATTAATGAGGCAGTCTTCCCTTTTCAATCACTTGTGAGCAAGTATTAAGAATGGTAAAAAGACTTCACTAAAATTTATTTCTCTGCAAATAGTACTTATGAAAATATTTGAAATACTTTTCCCCATCTTTAAAAATATTTGTGAAATGCTGTGTGTAATCGTGGCAAGTTTTCAGGACAGGATTCTTCACTGATAATATGTGAAACTAATGAAAAAAAACTATATCCTCATTTTTCTTTTAATTTTTAAATATTTTTTATTTATTTTTGAAAGTCAGAGTAAGACCGCATGAGCAGAGGAGGATCAGAGAGAGAAAGAGGGAGAGGGAGATACAGAATCCGAAGACAGGCTCCAGGCTCTGAGCTAGCTGTCAGCACAGAGCCCAATGCGGGGGCTTGAACCCACGAACCGTGAGATCATGACCTGAGCCAGAGTCGGACGCTCAACAGACTGAGCCACCTGGGCGCCCCATCCTTGTTTTGTATTTGCTTTCATTGCAAGGCTAACCCTTTCGTAACATTTATTCTCTATTTCTTTTTACTCAGGGTGTTAAGGAATTAGCAAAGCAGGTGAAGAGTCTGCCTGTGGTCAATTACAACCTCCTGAAGTATATTTGCAGGTAAGAATGGTCCTAAAGACAAAACTAGACAGAGCAAGACTATGGTTAGCCTGACACTAATTTACTTCTGACAATGAATAAAATCACTGGACTGCTCTGAGCTCTGGTGTTGGCCTCTGTAAAATTAAGAAGTTTGACAGGATGGTCTCAAGGCTTCTTTGACCACGAAAATTGCTCTGTTTTATAATTTATTGTTTCTGAGTCTGTCTTACTTCTACTTACTAAAGATCTGTTACTTGAAGTTCCATCGAAGTTGTTTGTACCTGCTCCATGTACCTTTATTTAAGAGAATGAGCATCTCCCTTGGTATGAGAAAGACCTGCATGGGAGTCCAGTTTCTACCACTTTCTAGCAGGAGTCCAGTTTCTCATGAGTCTTTATGAAGCCTTCTTATCCTTTCTGAGTGTCCTCCTAGGTAAAAGAGTACTGAAAACGCACATTTCACATAGTTGTTTTTAAATTTAAATTATATTTTAAATTGAATAAATATTATTTTCTATTTCTCTCCTACCTCAAGACTCCCTGAAAAAATATTGTCATTCAATTCTGTTAGGACAATAATTGTGCCTGGTAAAGCTCTCATTCATGACCTTTTAACTTATGACCTAGGATGCTATGGGCCATGTCTGCCCCTGTTTAGTAAACCATATGATTTCATTCATATGTGGAATTGAAGAAACAAAAAATTTGTAGGAGAAAAAAGAGAATGGGAAACCCAGAAACAGCCTCTTGACTATAGAAAATAAGCTGATGGTTATGTGGGGGAGAGATGGGTGAAATAGGTGATGGGCGTGAAGGAAGGTACGTGTTGTGATGAGCTCCGGGTGTGGTATGTAAGCATTGAGTCACTAAATTGTACACCCAAAACTAATTACACTGTATGTTAACAATACTGGAATTTAAATAAAAACTTTAAAAAATGAAGACACCAAATATATAAAATTGACACATATTAAATTTTAAAAAAAAGAGAGATGGTGATTGGTACTATACATCACTGTAGGTATCTTAAATGAAAGCATCCCAGTTTATTTTTAAGTAATTCAGATTTTTAATTCAGTACAGTATATTATTTGCATATGCTTTTTGTGTCATGATTAGATAAATGCTCAGGAGACTGGGAACTATGTAGTTTAAGACTAATGCCAGACACTGAAGAGTTCACCGTCAACTGTAACTGAGTAGAAATTCCAAAACCTTCTACTATAACTTTTTCTGGTGATGGTAGGAAGCAAATATGAGCTTAGGTTTCATAATTTAAAAAAGGAAAGAAACAGTTTTACTGACAACATAGGCTCATTAACACATAGGGGTTCTATCCCAAGATTTTGAACTGATTCACGCTGTTGTGTTGGATGAGAGAGAGGAACAATCTCTTCAAGTTAAAGGGGTAAAGCCTTTTTCTTGAGAACCATGTTACAAATCTTTAGCTCTTTAATAGGAAAACGTAACTTCTTTAGAAACATTTAGCCAGATTTTTAATTTCAGCTATCTCAAACGAGAAATAATAGTTTGAGATTTTCATCCTTCAGTTTGACTATAGCTTAGACTTTATAACAGTAATAAATATGTGGAATAGGGGCTTTTTCTTAAGTCACAAGGGAGTTGTGAAGAACCCAGACTCTAGAGTCAGACAATCTGGGTTCAAGTCTAAGCTCTGCCACCTGTTACTTCTGTGTCCTTGGAGAATATTCTTAACCTTTCTGAGGCCTCTGTTGCCTCATCTGTCCAATCATATCATTTACCTCACAGAGTTCTTTGAGAATTTAATAAGTTAGCACAATGACTAACACATAAAACATTTTAAATAATAATAAATTCTTTTTTCATCACTTCTCCTTTGTGTCATCAGTACAGTTAGTAAACCATGAAATCTGCAAATGAAGAGGGGGATGGGAAATGTAAAAAGGCCTAAGACTATAGTAACACTCCCTCCTGCTAAAACCGTTCAGGAAAAAGTCTATTTCATGCCTCTTATTCTTTAGCACCTAATAAACTGAAACAATTTGTGCTTATAATTTTTCATATCAGTGCAAGTAAGGTTTTAATTTAAACCATGTTTGATCTCATTTTTTAATAGACTATAAATCTGAAGCTCACAAATTACTTGACAAAGACGGTTGATTCTGCCTCTCTGAAATAAAGGATTGTACCATATGATCTTATTTATAGTTCTCAAATTAAATGTGTTTAGAAATTTAATGCTTTATTTAAGGATTGGGAGAAAATCTTTATTCTTGAAACTCAGGTCCATATTAGCATCATTCAAACACACCTGTTTCTGTGATTGACAGAGGAAACCAAGCCAAGCCAGGCCAAAGGTGATATTTGATATGATCCCTCAAGTTTGATCCTTGATCATTTGCAATATACTTTCCCCACATTTGACTGAGAGATGTTTGAATTTCTAAATAATTTTGTCTCCATAATTGTATTTGAACATATTATAGTTAATAAATTTCCTAACAACCCATTTTCTTTCACTGACAAATTTGACCCCATTGTTTTGTTCATGTTCTTACGCCCAACAGGTTCTTGGATGAAGTACAATCCTATTCTGGAGTTAACAAAATGAGTGTGCAAAACTTGGCCACTGTCTTTGGCCCTAATATCCTGCGCCCTAAAGTGGAAGATCCTTTGACCATCATGGAGGGTAAGTAAATGATTATCTTACATTCTCATCAAGAGAACAATCACCTGCATTTTGGTTGATCTGAACCTATTCTCTGATGAAACTAGGGAAATAAGTAGCTCCATGGTAATTTCATTTATTGATTTAAGTTCTTCAAAGGCAAAATCTTCTCTTTGAAAGTCAGGCATTTTTCTTAATTTGCTAAATATAATAATTTACTAAAATATTCTTCAATGGCCTTACAAGAATAAATGGAGCTTACATAAGTCATCTGTAAAGTATTATGCAAGAGAACTAGAAAAATCTAGTTCACTTTTTGAGCCCCATGCGAGTTTCAGAAAACTCAAAAAGCTATACTATTTTAAGTTAATATATTTTTGATGAATTATGGTTTTGTTTGACAGATTTCAAGAGGTAGAAAAATATGGTCCTTTTTAAGATACTATTGTTTATTAATCTGTGGGTTGAAACATGAAGGAATTCTTGTTTTCTAGATTATAAAATGCCTCAGATTCTTTTCCACAATGAACCTCTACTTCTGTGTTTTCAGCAGGCCTTCCTGCTTGAGTACCTTTCTTACCTAGTATACTGTTACCTAATACCTTTCTTCATTAGTATTCTGTTGTTTTCTAAAATTTGGACTAATTGAACATTTAAAAATTTAATAAGGAAGAGAAAGAATGATTATTTTTAGTTTCACTCTGTTTTTTAGAACAAAATATATTCTTGACACTGTTCCTTTCTTGAAAATTCCAAAATTTTCATTCTTCTGTGTCATATGAGAGAAAGAAAGCTTCACTTCTTTTGTCAAATATTTAGTCTGATATCAATTGAGCATCAGATTTTTGGCAGTAAGATAGTCGGTCCAAACTTAATTTCTTTTGGAAGAGTTTAGCAGATAGTAGAAAATATAAAATTTGAAGCTACAGGAAGCTTAAAGATACTTTATTGTTTTCTAAAAACTTTCTTTATTATAAAATGCATATGATAAGGGAAACCACCAATAACATATGCACATACACACACATGCACATATACTTTTTTTTTTTTTTTGAGAGAGAGAGTGCATGTGTGCATGCAAGCATGGGAAGGGCGTGGAGCCTGTGGAGATCAATCTCATGACCATGAGATCATGACCTGAGCCAAAATCGACTCAGATGCTTAACTGACTGAGCCACCCAGGTGCCCTGTTGATCAATTTATAGAAGACACTCTAGAAATCACCACCTAGGTCAAGAAACATGACATTTTTAGGCATCGCACAAGTCTCTGTGCCCTGTCGCTCCATCTTACTCCCCCACTTAACTTACAACTGTATTTTACTACACAGACATTTGTATCAATCACTTCCTTAGGCATTACGTTTAATCTTTACTCTTATTTTATTTGATATATTTTAAAGTCTTTGGCCCTAATATCCTGACCTCAGCATCATATACAAAGGATAACAAATCAAGACCAGTTGGCTTTTTCCCAGGAAGGCAAATTTGGTTAGCCTTTTAAAAATCAATTTTTTGGGGGGCGCCTGGGTGGCTTAGTCGGTTAAGCGTCCGACTTTCGCTTAGGTCATGATCTCGCAGTTCGTGGGTTCGAGCCCCGCGTCTGGCTCTGTGCTGACTGCCAGCTCGGAGCCTGGAGCCTGTTTCAGAGTCTGTNCCCGCGTCTGGCTCTGTGCTGACTGCCAGCTCGGAGCCTGGAGCCTGTTTCAGAGTCTGTGTCTCCCTCTCTCTCTGACCCTCCCCTGCTCACGCTCTCTCTCTCTCTCTCCTAGAAATAAATAAACATATAAAAAATTTTTTTAATCAATTTTGTAAATATTTTTTTGTAATTTTAAAAAAATTTTTAAAAATCTCCATGGATACAAAAAATATTTTGCAAAATCTAATGCCATTCATGATAAAGACTGTTAGCAAATTAGAAATAAGAGGACCTAACTAAGGTCATCTATAAAAAATTTAGTTAGAAAATTATACTTAATGGTGAAAGATGGAATGCTTTCCCCCTAAGACTGGGCATAAGGTAAGATTGCCTACTTCTACTGCTTCTAGAAATTCTAGCCAGTGCAAAAAAGTAATATGAAGGAATAAAAAGCATACATATTAGGAAAGGAAGATGTAAAACTCTGTTTATTCACAGACAACACGATAATTTATGTAGAAAATTCTAGAGAATCTACAGGTGAAGCTATTATAACTAATAGGTGAACTTATGGTCACATGATACAATGTCAATTTATAAAAATCCTTTGTATTTCTATACACTAATATTGAACAATTGGAAACTGAAATAAAAAATATAATTTAGAATAACACAAATGTGAAAAATTAGGAATAAATTTAAGAAAATCTGTACAGAACATATATCCTGAAAACTACTAAACATATATGAAAAAATAATATAAATCAGGAAATACATTATGTTCACCAATTAGATAGTCAAAATCAATAAGATATGGTCTTCAAATTTACCTATAATCTCAATATAATTCTCACCAAAAAAATCCCGGAAAAAAATTTTATTTGTAGAAATTGGGAATCTGAATGTAAAAATTGTCTAGAATAGGCAAAACAATTTGAAAGAGAAAAACAAAGTTGAAATGTAATACTTGATTTAAGACTCAATATAATACCACAAATAATCAAGATAGTGTCTTATCAATATACAGATAGACATGTAGATCAATGGAATAGAAATGAAAGTCCAGAAATAGACCCACACACACCATCATTTGTTTTTGACTCATTCGCCAAGTTAGTTCAGTGGAAAAGGAATAGTCATTTCAACAAATGATGCTGGAAAAATTGTATATTATTTAATAAATCCTCTACCCTGACTTCACATCACTCAGAAAATTAACTTGAAATGGATTGTAGACCTAAATGTAAGAGCTAAAAGCATAAAAGTTAGAGAGGAAAACAGAAGATAAAAAACCTTACGACTTTGTGTTTGTTAAAGACTTAACTAGGACACAAAAATCTCTAGCCATAAAAAAGTTGATAAGTTGAACTTTATCAAAACTAAAACTTTTGCTCTTAAAAAATATCCCTAAGACAACAAAAGGCCAAGCCAGAGGAATAGGGATATATTGTGAATCAAATATTTGATTAAAGAATTTGTTTTAAAAGTATATAAATAATTCATAGAAATAATAAGACAATGAACTCAATGAAAAAATGGGTGAAAGATCTGAATTAGACATTTCATCAAAAATAAATAAATCGCAAATAACACATAGAAAGATACTCAGCATTTTTAGTCATCAGGGAAATGCAAATTTAAGCTGTAATGAACTACTGCTACACATCCTCTACAGAGTATAAAATTTAGACTGAAAATATTAAGTTTGGCTGGTAGAAATACAAAATGGTAGAGCCATTTTGCAAGGGGTAGGTAGGTTCTTATAAACTTAATTATTCACTAAACATAAGACCCAGCAGAGCAGTGTGCTAATATTGACCCACATGGAAAGAAAACATAAGGTCACCCAAAACTTTTAGTCAAATATTAATATCAACTTAATTTTGTAATAGCTCCAATTTGAAAACAGATCAATTGCCCATCAATTAGTGAATAAACAATTTTTGGTACACTCATAAAATGGAATACTACCCAGCAATAAAAAGAATGAACTAATGATACATGCAACAATATGGATAAATGTCAAAAGTATTATGCTAGGTGAATAATGCCTAGACACAATAGACCTCATACTGTATAATTCCATTTATATGAAACTCTAGAAAAAGAAAAACTATAGAATTAGAAAGCCGATCAGTGGTTGTCATGGTTGAAAGTGGGGGTAGGGAATTGGCTATAAATAGGCACGAGGAAATTGTCTATTTCATGATTAGATGGTGTTTCCAGGAGTGTCACTTATCAAAATTCAGTATATATGTGCACATATACAAAATAACACATATACAAGATTATTCATTGCAAAAAATACAAATTTAAACTACCTTTCAGAGAAGGCTGTCATATATTTCTATATATATGCAAGTGCATCTTAATGTGCATGGTTACCTTTAAAGAAAAGTTGAATTCTTACCCAATTCTTATGAAGAAGTGCCTACAATGTGGTATTTAAATTCAACCTCTATAAAAGTATATGGGCCAGGGGGAATTTCTAGATCATGTAGCCAGTGGGATGCCCCAAATCCGCTTGGACTCTTCAGAATGCCCTGTGATTATAATAACTCTGACCTCGTTATCTGGGCTTCATGTTTTCATTAGCACCTCAATGAAGAGAATGAGAGAAAGGAGGAAATAAAAAGGAAAAAAGAGTATATAGTGACACATTCTTCATCATTACTAAGCTAGTCTGTCCTAAATAGATATAAGAATTGAAAGAAAGTCCCTTTACAAGAACTATTGCCATTTATTATTCTTGGAACTAGATGAAAGCAAAGCCTCCCAAGATAGAAGAAAAAGATTTCTAAATCGCCAGGGCCCTGACACACACTCTATAATTGTGGCAGGTAACTTTGGCATGGCTGTTCACAGACTCATCACAGAGACCTTGGGAATGTTGCTCTTCAATTAATTAAATGCCCCACATAGTTCATAGCTATAGTGAGAAGCAGTAATGCTTCAAATGTTAGTATTCCAGTGATGGGAAAAAGCTCTGCTTTACCAAGTACTAGGCAAAGTCATATATAATAGAGGCTGCTAATATTTGAAAATGTGACTGTCATATGAACAAATAGTAAAATCGGGCTAAGTACACATGTCTTCAAATAGTACATAGCGACAGTGTTGACAGTCATTTTAACTCTACTAAAACCTTTTCATCAGATTCACTCCTATATGCGTTAAAAATAAGATGACAAAGTCAGAGGTTGCTACTAAAGGAAAGATGGATTTATAGTATCATTAATTTCATTGAGTTGTTTTTCTTCCACAACTCTGATTCAATAAATGTCTTTCATTTAGTTTCTTTTTTGTTTTTATGTTTTGATTTCTGAGAGAGACTGACAGAGACAGAGTGCAAGTGGTGGAGGGGCAGAGAGAGAGACACACACACAGAATCTGAAGCAGGCTGCAGGCTGCAGGGTCTGAGCTGTCAGCACAGAGCCCAAAGCAGGGCTTGAACTCATGAGCCATGAGATCATGACCTGAGCTGAAGTAGGATGCTTAAATGACTGAGCTACACAGGCACCCTATTTAGTTTCTTATTTAGAACAACCCCAAGTTTACTTGATACTACAACAGTTTAAATTCCAACAGCTGAAACACAGTAGGATGAGCGCATGCTTTGGAGTAAAAAGACGAAGTCTGAAGCCGGTCACCTTGGTCATTTATCATCTGTGTGGCCTTGAGCAAACAGCTTAACCTCTCTGAACCTCAGTTTTCTCATTTGAAAAATGTTAAGTCCTATCTCACAGCCTTTTGAGAAACTTAACTTAAAAGAGATAAGTGAAATATCTCCACCTACCACAGTCTTTCTCAAACTCTAACAAACATAGGAATCGCCTGGGGGTGTTGGTGACGTCCAGGTTCTGATTCAGAAGGTCGGCAATTTTGAAGCTTCCAGTGATGTCAGTGCTACTATGCTGTTATTATGGTGTCATCAGGGAGCCGGTTAGAGATGTAAAATCTCATGTCCTGCCTAATACCTGCATTTGAACAGATCTCCAGGTAATTTGTATGAACACTAACGTTTGGGCAACACTGGACCTGTATCAGACCTGGCACATTGAGGATTCTTGATCTAAATATATTGTAAATTTTGTGTCATCACAAAAGTGTGCAAGATACAGAGGGATTTAACACATTTTTTCATATTCAGCATTTGATTTTGAATAGTCTTGAGTCAAATTTTGCTGAGGTGTTGCTTTAAGCTAACGAGTGACCTCAACCCAGATCAGGCCTCAACTTTCTGACAGCTACACAGTTAGTAGCTGTTTAGGCAGAAATCTGCATTGTCAAAAGCCCTTGTCATCATTTTTATCACCAAATCTCAATTTAAGTATTTTAGAAACTACATTTACTAAGTAGAATTTAAGTTGTTTTGCTATGTCTATTTATCAGAGCCTAGACCTAAGAGCTTTTACCAACATCATATAAACCCAATTAACACATCAAATCAGTATAGTTCAAGTCAGAGCAAAGATGATTGTAATGTAATAGTTTATATTAACCTATACCGCTTTATTATGGGCACATGAATAACTTAATACTTAATAAGTCTTAGATTATGGTGGGGGAAGGGGCTCCAAGTTAAGAAAGTTGAGAAGCCTAGTTCGTGATGGCAACCAGTTTTAAGGGATGGGAACTCAGCTTGTAAATCAGTGAGGAATATGTGAAAATATATTTTAAGATTTCAGCTAATATGCCATAAAACCTGAAAAATCCATTGATTATTTAAATAAATTGCTGCTTGGGGCGCCTGGGTGGCTTAGTCGGTTAAGCGTCCGACTTTCGCTTAGGTCATGATCTCGCGGTTCATGGGTTCGGGCCCCGCGTCGGGCTCCGTGCTGACTGCCAGCTCAGAGCCTGGAGCCTGTTCTAGTCTGTGACTCCCTCTCTCTCTGACCCTCCCCTGCTCACGCTGTCTCTCTCTCTCTCTCCTCGAAATAAATAAAACATTAAAAAAAAAAGTAATTAAATAAATTGCTGCTTTTATTAACACCAACTTCAGGGTGGCTGTGTGGCTCAGTCGGTTAAGCGTCTGACTTCAGCTCAGGTTATGATCTCTGGGTTCGTGAGTTTGAGCCCTGCATTGGGCTCTGTATTGACAACTCAGAGCCTGGAGCCTGCTTTGTATTGTTTTCCTCTGTCTCTGCCCCTCCTCTGCTTACTATCTCTCTCTCTCTCTCTCAAATTGATAAATGTTAATTTTTAAAAATAATAGATCAACTTGTTTGTCCTTTAGTGTCTATTTTTGCTGTCTGAAACTTGTATTCATTTCTAATTCATACTTTACAGTGCATAGTGAAAATATGAGAATCAAATGAAAATCATAGTATTTTAATATGTGTAAGAGAATTATTTTCTCTCTCAAAGGTCTTTTAGTTGTCTAAAATGCCCCGATGCTGGGCCCCTGGGAGGCTCAGTCAGTTAAGCGTCCAGCTCTTGCTTTCGGCTCAGGTCATAATCTCACAGTTTGTGAGTTTGAGCCCTAATTAGGTCTCTGCACTGACAGTGTGGAGTCTGCTTGGGATTATTTCTCTGTTCCTCCCCTACTCTCTCTCTTTCAAAAAAACAAAACCAAAAACATTAAAACACCCTGACACTTTGCTATTTTGCTATTTCTTCTTGAGCAGGTTTGGTAGTAACAGATTCTCTCAGTTTTTGTTTACCTAGAGAGGTCTTTGCTTCTCCTCCATTTTTGAGGCATAGATTTGTTGGCTATAGAATTCTTGCTTGACCGTCTTTCTTTTAACATTTTGAATATTTTATCCCATTTCCTTCTGACAATGAGAAATGATAAGAAATCAGCTGTTCTTCTTATTACATGTACATGAGTTGCTTCTTTCTTGCTACTTTCAGAATTCTTTGTTTTTGGTTTAAGACAGCTTGACTATGATGAGTCTAGGTTTGAATCCTTTTGTATTTACATAGGTTGGAATTTGCTGAGTTTTTGGATGTACACATCATAGTTTTCATTAAAATGGGACATTTTCAGCAGCTCTTTCTTTAAATATTCTTTCTCCTCTGGGACTGTCCTTCTGGTACTACCAGTGGGCATATGATGATATACTTTATTGTGTCCCACAGGTCTCTGAGGCTCTGTTTATCTTCATTCTTTTTCCTTTATGTTTCTCAGATTGGGTAGCCCCCACTGATTTATTTTCAGGTGTACTAATTCTTTCTTCTGCCTGCTCAAATCTGTTGTTAATTCCTTCTACTGACTTTTTTTTTTTCATTTCACTTCTTATAACTTTCAACTCCAGAATAACTATGTAGTTTCTCTTCATTGATACTCTCTATTTGGTGAGATATTATTTTCACTTTCATCTGGTTTCTTTAGGTATGGTTTTCTTTAATTATTAAAACACACTTAAAATAGCATATTTAAATTCTTTGTCTAGTGAGTGCCATGTCTAGGCTTCCTCAGAATTTGTTTTTTCCTGTATATGGGCCATAATGTTTTTATTCTTTGCTGTCTCATGATTTTTGTTGAAAACTGAGCATTCTTAATAATATAATACTGAGAACATTGGATCTCGGATTCTCCCCCTCCTAGGGTTTATTGTTTAGTGATTTTTCTGCACTAATTCTATAAAATCTATATTCTTTGCCATTTGTGGCCACTGAAGTCTCTGCATGATTTGCTTAGTTGTCAACTAATTATTGGCAAAGATTTCCTTAAATTGCCTAGGCCAATAAGTTTCCCATCATTTTCCAAAAGGCTCTGTATATACGTTGGGGCAGACCTTCAACATTCAGCCAGATACTTTACAACTCTGCTGTAGCCTTCAGTTTTTCCTCATGCAGAGCCTCAAATCAGCCAGAGATGAGAGACTTACCAGTCTCTTTGTGAGCATGCACCCAGCTGTAGATATACACATACCTGTAACCATTCATGGAGTCTTCTGGATTTCCAGGAATAGACCCAAGCCTTTTAAAACCTCCTATGGAAATTTCATTCCTCATATCTTCCTTTTAAGCTTTGTGGTTAGCCTACTGTCTGTCCCAACTGCTTTGGGCAGCCATGATGTTAAACAAAAGTGTCATTATTTTTGACAAATGCCCCTGAGAAAAATCGTCTTCACACTGGTCACATTCCCAGTCAGATCAAATAAATATGTGCATTGTGAGTGGGGTCTTCAAGGGAACCACCAAGTAAGTCAAACAATGACAATCCTCTGGGAATGGAGCTTTGGAATTCCAACCCTGTTCTGCCCATGGCAGGGTCTACCAAGCTGCTGGTTCCCACTGTGATTGTAGGCTCTTGGTTTTAAAAGCTAGTGCAAGCTAGAGAGAAGAGGATGGGAACAAGGGTAAAACACCACGGAGGTTGCTGTTCTTACTGAGAGTCAACCATTTTCCTTGAATAAACACTCTCCAGACTGCAACAAGTCTTTAGTTAATTTACAGATCCCTAAAAGTGTTAATTCAGAACATCACGTTACCTCCTCTTAAGGAAGATTTCTCATAATTAAATCTCGAACTTGCAAGAAATTGTGTATAATGATTAAAAGCTTGTTCTTTGGTACCAGCTAACTCTGGTTTCAAGCTCAGAATCTGCTCCTTACTAGGTTTGTAACCTTGATCAAGTTACTTAACATTTACAATACAGTGATAATAACTATCTTTTCATTGATTTGTTTTAAAATCCAATGAAACTAACAAAAGGAAAGTGTTTGGTACAGTTCATTGCACATAGTAAATGCTCAAGAACTTTTAGCTTCTTTTAGTTTCATGAAGAATATAGGTCAGCACTACTACTAAAAATGTAGAATGTTCCTCTGAGTGTGCTTCTTTAAGAGTCACTTTCAAAGTGGAAATAAAACTATTTCACTCATACTACTGTGTTTTCTATGCAATTCCAGGCACTGTGGTGGTCCAGCAGTTGATGTCAATGATGATTAGCAAACATGATCGCCTCTTTCCCAAAGATACAGAATCGCAAAGCAAACCCCAAGACGGCACAACCAATAACAACAATGAAATTCAGAAGAAAGCCACCATGGGCCAGCTACAGAATAAAGAGAACAATAATACCAAGGACAGTCCTGGTAGGCGGTGCTCTTGGGACAAGTCCGAGTCTCCCCAGAGAAGTAGCGTGGATAATGGATCCCCCACAGCTCTACCAGGTAGTAAAACCAACAGCCCAAGGAACAGTGTTCACAAGCTGGATGTCTCTAGAAGCCCCCCGCTCATGGTCAAAAAGAATCCTGCCTTCAATAAGGGCAGTGGGATAGTCACCAATGGGTCCTTCAGCAGCAGTAATGCCGAAGGCCTGGAGAAAACCCAAACCACTCCCAATGGGAGCTTACAGGCCAGAAGGACCTCTTCGCTGAAGGGGTCTGGTACCAAAATGGGCACCCACAGTGTACAGAATGGAACAGTGCGAATGGGCATTTTGAACCCCGACACACTGGGCAATCCCATGAATGGTCGCAGCATGAGCTGGCTGCCCAATGGATATGTGACCCTGAGGGATAACAAGCAGAAAGAGCAAGCAGGGGAGTCAGGCCAGCACAACAGGCTCTCCACCTATGATAATGTCCATCAACAGTTCTCCATGATGAACCTTGATGACAAGCAGAGTGTCGACAGTGCCACCTGGTCCACTTCCTCCTGTGAAATCTCCCTCCCCGAGAATTCCAACTCCTGTCGCTCCTCCACCACCACCTGCCCTGAGCAAGACTTTTACGGGGGTAATTTTGAGGACCCTGTTTTGGATGGGCCCCCGCAGGATGACCTCACCCACCCTGGGGACTATGAAAACAAAAGTGACCGGAGGAGTGTGGGAGGTCGAAGCAGTCGTGCCACCAGCAGCAGCGACAACAGTGAGACATTTGTGGGCAACAACACCAGCAACCACAGTGCCCTGCACAGTTTAGTGTCCAGCCTGAAACAGGAGATGACCAAACAGAAGATAGAGTATGAGTCCAGGATAAAGAGGTGAGAAAAACCTGGGGCGTCTAACTGCCAGAGAGGACCTGACAGCCTCCTGTTGCAGGACAGGTTCACACAGGGCATTAAACATGATGGCTCCAGAGCCAGACCTGCCTGAGTTCAAGTCCAGACCTCACCATTTGTCAGCTGTGGGATTTGGGGAAGGTTTGCTACATCTCTATGAGCTTCAGGTTCTTACTGTGAAAAACAAATATGAGTGGTTTTTACCTCAAAAGCATGTAAGAAATCATCGAGCCTTGTCCCTGGAACAGAATAGGTTACTGTCTTCTGCTAGTAAATGGGGGGGTTTATGTTTAGCGCTGGAAAGAGAGGGACTAGGACAAATGGAAAGTAAGGAGGCTGTTTTCATTGGTGGAAAGAGGATGAAATGAGGGTGAAGAAAAATATCAAAATAAACAGATTTTTGTTTTTATTCCTTTAATCATTGAATGCTGAGAGTGTCTGCACTCTTCCAGGATCCACTCTTGGCCCTGAGGATTCAGCAGTGAATGAAATAGTCAAAAACTCAGCCCTCCTTCCATTCTACTTCAGAGATGGATCAAGTAGTAGAGTAGGTCAGATGCTAAGTAGAAGACTAATGCAGGGAAGAAGGGTAAGAAGCACTGGTGAGGTAAAAGATCATGTGCAGGGCCTTACAGTAGGTCACAGAGGACACTGCAGATATTGGAGAAGAGCAAGTGGAAATGCCATGAGATGGGATGAGCAGTGAGCAGGTCTCAGAGAGGGAACAGGGTCAGGAGACACAGGGCCCTGGAGATCATTTTAAGTCTGGCTTTTTTTTTTTTAAGTTTATTTATTTTTGAGAGAGAGACAGAGAGCAGGGGAGAGGCAGAGAGAAAGAGAGAGAGAGAGAATCCCAATCAGGCTCTGCACTGTCAGCATAGGGCCCAACGTGGGGCTCAAACTCACAAACCCTGAGATCATGACCCGAGGCGAAGTGACATGCTTAATGAACTGAGCCACTGAGGTGCCCCTTAAGTCTGGCTTTTATTCTGAGATTGGAATCCATGAACATTTTTGAGAAAATCAATGACATGACATGCATTCATATGGACAAGGGAAATTACAGCCTGAAACAAGGAGCAAAAACCACTATTTATAAGGAAACAGTTACACTAAAACCTAATTTATATCAGTTTACATCTTATAAGATGACCAAGGTAAAAAAAAAAAAAAATGACCAAGGTAGACGTTTACCAACACCTTGTCTAGGGAAGTAACGTAGGCAGGATGAGGGGCATTTGCAGACCGTCCCGTGTTCACAGCACCCCTGACTGTAAGATGTCAGTGGACTTGAGAGGCGGAAATACAGAGAATGGAGCCCAGGGCTCACAAACAGAACCCTGTGCCAGAAACCAGAATGTCACCACCCCTACGTTTTTACTAGAGTTACAGAAATTATAAATGTTTATGCTCCTTTCAGCATAACGTAGGAGATTTAATTCTCAAGTAGGAGAAGACCTGAAGCTCAGTTCAGCATGAACTGAGCCCGTCTGTTGCCTGTCTGTGGTCTCCACCCCAGTTTCAGGCTGTGTGACTTGGTGGCCCTCCTGTGTGGGTGTTCTAGGGTCCTCACGGTGGTGAACACCATTCTTTGTCCTGCCTCAATTACTGCCATGCCTCCAAACCTCACATGGCTTCTTCATTATACATAAAGTCGACTTTAATGTATTTTAATATTTGTCCAATCCATTTGTCAGTTTTCAGGCCAAAAGATACATTTTTTCAAGAGCTTTGGTAAAGTAAATATAAACTAAAGTATTACTTATACATTAAGTTGAAAAATTACTTTCTTAGAAAGTAGTTTTTGTAAACCTTGCTGAGCAGAAACTTGGTTTGAATTTTTCTATGTAACGCCAAGTGTCAGGAGGTTTACATAAGAAGAAAAACTCTCATTTGTGAATGTAGTTTTTGGAACCACTGGCTACCAGAATTCTGACTGTCTGCCAATACATGATGACAACTTAGCACTTAGCACCAGGAAACAAGAGATAGCACTTCAAACTTGTATTAGCAGAGGAAAAACATCATTCTCAATGGCAGCCGAAGTACATATTCATTTATGAGAACATTGGTGACATATTTATGTTCTGTGATCTATGGTGCATTTTAGAGACCTTGATAAAATAATAAAACTTCCCTGTAGGATGCCATCTCGATTTCACTGTGACATTCTTACCTGTCTGACAGGCGGAGGGGGAGGACCACAGCAAACTGGGGCCGAGGAGCTGCCACATACCCAAGCTACAGAAATAGAAGAGGTTAACTGTTCTAGGGGCACCTGGGTGGCTCAGTTGGTTAAGCATCCGACTCTTGATTTCAGCTCAGGTCACGATCTCATAGTGAGTTGGAGCCCCGAGTTGGGTTTTGTAACAACAATGTGGAGCCTACTTGGGATTCTGTCTCTCTGCCCCTTGCTTGGTCCCTCTCTCTCTCTCAAAAATAAATAAGCAAACATTAAAAAAAAAAAAAAAGATGTTACCTATTCTATTTAATTTCTCATCATTCCTGTTTAGAGTCATGTATGTCTCTTTGATTTTCTTTTGAACTACTCCCCGTAAATATTGAAGTTTAAGTAGAATTCATAGACAGATGATAAGTAGATAATATTTAACTTTGTTTAGTTATCAATCACTAATCTATGCTCTTTAGCTTTTTAAAAATATGTTCTAATGTTTATTTATTTTGGAGAGAGGAGTGTAATCAGGGGAGGGAGAGAGAGAGAGCAGGAGGAGACACAGAATCCAAAGCAGGCTCCAAGCTCTGAGCTGTCAGCACAGAGCCCAATGCAGGGCTCAAACTCAGGAACCATGAGATTGTGACCTGAGCCGAAATGGGACACTCAACTGACTGAGCCACCCAGGCGCCCCTATGCTCTTTAGCTTGGTGTTCTTTATCCCCCAAATTAGTTTCTAACTTTATTGTATTGTGACGGAGAAATTCATTTGTATGATATCAATTATTTGGCCTGGTAAAATCTATTCTCTTATTGTTAGTTTGGGATTCTATACATGACTAATAGATCAAGCCTGTTAATCAAGTTGTTCAAATCTCTTACCTTTCTTCTAATTTCTATCAGATACAGCTATAATTTCTAAGAAAGAAAAATCTAATTGATAAATTAGATAATTTAGATAAAATCTAATTTAGATAAATTAGATAAATTAAATTTATCAATTTCTCCTTATAAATTTGTTATATTTTATACTGAATAATTTGAGGCTAGACTACCAGGTGAATAAAGGTTCAGAATCTTTTATATCTCCATGATGAATCAGTCCTTTTATCATTAAGTAATAATCATCTTTAATTGTAATAATGCTTTTTGCTAAAAATCAATTTTTTCTGGCATTAATATTATTATGCCACTTTTATTTTGATTAGTTACTTTCTGGCATAAGAGACTTAAGCTCTCTAATGATGATGCTTTCACTGTCATTATTTTTCCTTTGATAGAAAGCCAGCTTTACCTCAAATGACTCCAGGAAGCCTTGTGGTTCAGGCTGCCTTCTGCATCTGCATTCTGTGCAGATATCAGTCTCTGGCTTCTCTGTGCCACTCATTCGCAATCAAATGACTTTGTGCTTCCAAGAGAGGTCTTGGGGTCTTCTTGTTAAAACGATAGTAAATCAGGGGACCTGGGTGGCTCAGTCGGTTAAGGGTCTGACTTCGGCGCAACTTACAATCTCACAACTCATGAGTTCAAGCTCCACATCGGGCTCTGTGCTGACAGCTCAGAGCCTGGAGCCTGCTTTGACTTCTATGTCTCCCTCTCTCTCTGCCCCTTCTTCGCTCTCTCTATCTCTCTCAAAAAAAAAAAAAAGAACGTTAATTTTTTTAAATGACAATAAATCATCCCAGCAAATAGAATGAATGAATATGAATGAATGAATGAAACTAACACCTTTTAAATCATTGGGCCTTGCCTCACTGATTTGAAAGGGCCCATTACAATTTCCTAAGCACTGCAGAAACAGAGTTTAGATATTATTTGTATCCCTGTCACATTCCAAGTGAATAAAATCGCTTTATCTTGTATTCCCTCCCCCACACTATCTAGCTTGGAACAGCGAAACTTGACTTTGGAAACAGAAATGATGAGCCTCCATGATGAACTGGATCAAGAAAGGAAGAAGTTCACAATGATAGAAATCAAAATGCGAAATGCTGAGCGAGCGAAAGAAGACGCAGAGAAAAGAAATGACATGCTTCAGAAAGAGATGGAGCAGTTTTTTTCCACGTTTGGGGAGCTGACAGTGGAACCCAGGAGAACCGAGAGAGGAAACACGATATGGATCCAGTGAGCCTGCTTTCTCCCACTGTCTCCAATGGCTCTGGCAAGGGCTCCGCGGTGCTGGCGGGAACATTCTCCGGGACCAGGTGGCTGGCCCCTTGCTGTACAGTGATCTAACTGTTGAAGGAATATCATTTACAGACATTACCCATCCATATCTGCAATGTGTACCAAAGTTCTCTCATGCCCCATACTGCTACTGTCAAGTGTTACAACTGGATTTGTGTATAGAGAGTAGTTTTTAAAAAGTAAACTAAAAATGAGAAGTATATCTCAAGAATTATTTTATTGCAAGTCTTGTATTTAAAATGTTAAATCAATATGTCGTTGCAATTTAGCTTGCTTTCAAGCTTCACCCCTTGCACTTAACATAAGCTATTTTTGGCATTGTGTTCTCATCAGCTTATTTTATAGATCAATATTTTTATTTCCCCTTTTGCTGAGGAAATGAAGATAAGCAGATATATAAATATATATAAATATATATCAGATGAGTTATTAAAATCAAAAGAATACTTTGTGGCTGTGCTGTTTGTGCCGATAGACCTCACCATGACCAAAAAGAGAAGTGTAAATGGTTTTATAAAATACAATAGAATCACCAGGAACCTTGGGTTTGCTCTTTAAATTCTTCCCTCAACACTTTTCAGTTTTCTTTGTGAGGTGTCCTGACGCAGAAAATTTGGGGTTTTGTTAAGAAAAAACCTCCCCTTCTCTAGGCCTATTGTCTACCTGGTCAGTTCCACAGATGCATGTCTTCTATGCAGAATGCACTCTAGAGGGGAAAATGGTAAAAGCATTTAATGAGTCATGCCATGAGTCACTCTGACCTTCTGGACTGAGTCTCTGTAACTGCTAGATGGTTTCTAGAAAAGTTCTTCACGCTATGTGGAGATTGGGAAACAGTGCTCACTACACTGGGCCACAGGAGCACTTCGTGTCCACTCAGACCTTTCCTCCACCCCCCAGCAAACACTTGGCAAAGCAGGCAGTGTGATGGTGCGACTGTGACCTCCCAGTTAAGAGTATATGCCATATTTAGTGACATTTTTCTCTAGCTCAGGCCCACTGTTCTGCTGTCAGCTGGGATTCTGTCCACAGGACAGCTGGCGGAGGCAGTGCCACAAGAGCAGGGAATGGAACGGATAGACCCGAAAGAGAAGGAGACACATTTGGAAGAAGCAAACTGTGTTGTTTCTAATTTTTACAATATTGTTCTTCCCTGTTGAAAACATATTTGTTCACCATAATCTTAAGGCATGAATACGTAAAGGTCCAATCCTGACAAATTTATGAACATCAGTAATGGTGACCTTCAAGAGAAGCCCAGGGCTCTCGGGACCTAGAGTTTGGGGAGAACAGCTCCTCACACTTCAAGAAGGCAATGATTTTGAGAAACCAGGCAAATAAATATTTCTCACACTAGACAAAAAGTCACAAAAGGCATAATTGCAAATAAAGACTGTTTGAGTTTATAGGATTGTGTTGTTAGAAGGTTCTATGTCTGTTTGTACTTATTTATTTTCAAATGGGAGATTAGTCTTTATACTGTCCATCCTTGTCACCATCCACCTTCCACTAATATACTAATGTGGGTCCTAGGTTTTAACCACTATCTATATAATGGTACCTTCTTTACTTTTAGTTTACTCTTCTCGTTCCAATTCTTTATTTAGCCAGATACTTCCATCTGTATGTTCTATAAGAAAATCCAAAATGTGCAATGTTGATCTCAGTAGGTCTCTCTATACACATCTCCATCTCTTCCCAGTCACTGTCCTAGTGAATGAAAACCTTGGACGCATCCAGTGAGTTAAAAGATGCAATAGTAAAAATCAAAAGGCCATGTAGTCAAATTGGCTGCATTCAAATTTTCTATAATCTCTAGCTGATAATGAGACCTCTAGGCATAACTTTTTTAAAATATAGACGGGGAACAATAAAGATGGTCCTCTCATGAACTTATTATGTGGTTTCAAAGATGTCGATTGTTAAAGCTAACCACAGCCCCTCGTATACAGAAAGGATGTCATGAATGTTAATTCTTATTGTTTTCTCTTCTTCACCCTTAAATTCACTCACCAAGGACTCTCTATTCCATTCATCCTTGCCTCTTAAATCTGATACTCTCTTCGACCAGTTTCTCCTCATATCTGATGAAAGCATCTCCCCTTTTTCAGGCTCTCCCCTCTAGACCATCTATCTGACTAGATCATAGCTTTGCTACTATCACGTGAAGACTCACTTGCCCACAGGATACGCCCTTCACATGGTGTATAAGGTTGTGACCTGCAGTTATATTTTCCTCTCCTCCCACTTCCCTAAACCCTGCCATCCCATTTCATGCCTCTGGAACTTTCCACCTTCTTTTGCCACATCCATCTTGACTACCTTCTTTCCTCGTGGCACACTCCTACCATTTTCTTTAAAGAGCCAGATCAAATGTCAGATCCCCTTCTAGGATCTCAATGCTGAGTTACCTAATGCTCCCACTTTTTGTATATCTCTTTCAGTCTTGTCCATGTCTGATTATTATCTTCACCAAATAAGAAACATTTTAGGAAACAGCATGCTGGAATGGAAATAGCAGGAAATGGAGAGCCAAACAGACCTAGATATGCATCTCAACATGCCTTAGGCAAGATGGCGAGCAACGGCAAATCACTGAAACTTTCTGAGCCTCAGTGTTTTCATCTATAAAGTGGGGATAATAACTTCTCCAATGTAGGGATGTTTTAATACTTAAAAGTGATATGTAATGTGACTGTCTGAGTGTCTGCCACTTATTTCTATTGATAGCTCTATTAATAAATGGAGCCTCCTAGCCTAAGAGAGTAGAAGTGTATCTTACTGATCTTAAATCCCTCTGTCTCTACCCTTGATGCCATAGTGTACCAGGCTGGAGAATCATTGATCTCAGTGATGATGACCTTCAATCAATGGATACCGTGAGTAGCTTGTCCATCTGAGTTTCTTTTAGTTCTTCTATTAATTCAGCTAAATGCCTAGAAAGTATCAAATGCAAATTAACATAAAAATGAATTGGAAATAAGTACGTAGTATCAAGAGTTCATTTGCTACCTCCAATATGAGCTTCTTAAAAGCTGTTTAGGTAACTGTAATGATTCTTCAATTATGAGCTCAGGAGAAAGGATTTGCTTCCAAGTGTTGAGTCTACAATGTTGGCTTCACAAGCCAAACCATATGGCTGGGTGTCATTCAGAGAACATTTAAAATAGATTTGTGGGTGATAGTAGGCCAACCGAAGCCTATAGTTTTTTATGTAGTTTCTATGTGTAATTTTACAATGAAATGACTAAAAACTTCAAGGGAAACTTAATAATGTCATTCCTATTTATTTTTGTTTATTAAAAAGCTGAGCCCTCCTTTAGAAAATCAGGTCATTTCCAGATAGGATACTTTAACTCATTGATACAATTATCTCACCTTGGAAACTGAGGAGAATTTAAAGAGTGTGAGGCTGGCCACAGACCTCAGTGTTTCTAATGTTGGAGAGCTCATCTCGCTTGCAGGAGCATCACAGAAAATGATACGTATCAGCTTTTGGAATCCGAGACCTGGATTCAAATCTCAGTTCTGCCACTTAGTAGCTATAAGAATTTAAGAAAAGTTACGTGATGTTCATGAGCCTCAATTTGTTTTTCTGTAAAGTGGGACCATACTAGTGCCTCTGCCTTGTGTTTTGTTTTTTGTTTTTTTGAGAAATAAATAAATAAAGTGACCATCACAGTTTATATTGTAAGTGCTCAATAAATGGAAGCTGTCAGCTCTCAAATTACTTCATTGAAAGGGTGTTCCAACTTCTAGAAAATAAGAGTTCTGGACTCAAGAATGTGGCCGGCATGCTCACCAGATGAGGGTATAATTATGTCCTTGTCCCAGGGACCCTAATTCTACCTTGGCCCAGATAAACTGCCCGAGATTTGATGGCAAGGAAGAGGTAAGCCAAGGCATCCTTTCTACAGGAGATACTACAATTACATCCATGATCTGAGAATACTGTCTAAACAACTACCTGTAACTGTCCTGCATCAACTCTGTGTGGACACTGAAGAAAGCTTCAGTATTGAAGGTCCCGGGTAAAATATAATGGAAATCTAAGAATATGACCAAACATATCTAGACTCACATCAGCAGCACTATTTGTGAATATTTATTGAAGGTATCTAAATGCTACACCAGCATTAGACTAGGTGCCTGGGGTACCTAGTTGATAAATAATTACCACAGAATGTAGTTTTGTACATCAGATCACAAAGATGAGGCTGGGGAAGACCCGGTAGAGCTGTGACTGTGATGCAAGTCTTCAAGGGTAATAGGAAGTTATCAGGATAGCAGTTTGCGCAGGGGCTTTCCCAGTCCACAGGAAAGTATGTGCAAAAGTGCCTTCAGTGCAGACCTTAGGGAGCCTTTCCAGTGAAATAAAAATGACCTATCAGGGGTACCTGGGTGGCTCAGTCGGTTAAGCATCTGACTTCGGCTCAGGTAATGATCACATGATTCGTGGATTCGAGCCCCGCATCAGGCTCTATGCTGACAGCTAGCTCAGAGCCTGGAGTCTGCTTTGGATTCTTTGTCTCCCTGTCTCTCTGACCCTCCCCTGCTCACGCTGCCTCTATCTCTCTCCCTCTCTCTCTCTCAGAAATAAAACATTTTTTAAAAGTTTTTTAAAAAATGTCCTATCAAATGTATACCATCAGAGTGGCATTGTGCCTAACAACTCACCCACACAAACACCAGGAGATCTGAAAACGCTTAGGACTCATGTGGCTTCCACTCTTTTATTCAAATGAAGCAGCCAGACCTGGACACATTTTGCCTTGTTTGAACTCACAAACCAAGGAAAAAAAGTGCTGGAATTGTGGCTCCCAATGGCCTATTTCGTTATTCTCTTTATAGTCTTCTTAATTGCACAAGTGGGGGATGAGTTGACTGCCCAGCTTACGGGCTCCTTGCTGCAAAGTGACATGAAAAACTAACAGCTCCCCAGGCGGCTGAAATCTACAGAACCTACTAGAGCTCTGAGTAGAAAGTTTAGCAGGTTAAGAATGTGTTTTTAATGTGCCACTCGTGGCTCAGGTCCAGGCCTGAATGATACTCTTTATTTATGGATGTGTAGCTGCTCCTTTTTTGGCCCCTACAGGGCTAAGACCAGCCCATACCGGGAGAGTTACCTTTCTTAAGTGGAAAGTACTGATTTGTTGGAATAAGTAGTTAAATTGGTCCTCAGCACACTACCTGTTTTTGTGACAACACCATGCCCATCACATCCCTCTCTTCACAACGCACACATTCCCTGCTTCCTCGTGATTCATCAGAAGCGATCACATGCCACACGAAAGCAAGCCCTAGGGCTGCATCATCTTGCCTTCATTCTTGACCACCTAATGCCAAAATCATCTGTTGGAGGCCGGCTCCGGCAGGTCCAGGGGTCCCTGAAGGATGGACGGTGTTGGCGAGAGAGAGAGTGAGAGAGCCCCGAGATCCTTTCTGATTACCAGGCAGGCATCTCCGTCCTGTCGGTTTTGGTGTCTTTATTTATAGGTCAAATGTTAACATGGCATCAGAAAATGGAATTTTTACAATGGATAGCTCTTTTTGATAAGGTGTTTTTGGAAAATGTACAGAAACAGGTTTTACAGAAGTCTTCTTGCAGAACTGCCCCAATTATAGTGAGGTTGAGTAACTAATAAAATAACAAGGTGTTCACATTTTAATAACGCTAAGATTAACTCATAGGTTTGTAGATACTCTTATCCATCCTCATCACAGCTGCCAGGGTAAGGGAAGGTGTTTGTGGAAAGTAGGCCTTAGGGAAGGGGCTGCTATACACCATCAGTTAGCAAAGGTGTATGTACTAACTTATCTTCTGCCCTTATCTGTTCCTTCTCTCTAAGTTAGGCTCTTTGTCTCCGGGCAAGACTTGATTTTCCAGTTATATGCTTTATTGCACTGGAGAGCCAACCATACCTTTAAAGAGTTTAGCTCATTTCCAATACATAGAATAGCCTCTTCGAGTGCATTTACCTTTGTGTCTACTTTTATGATTTCTAGAATAGCTAGGGCATGAAAGACATTTTTGGCTAGTCGATTTACATGTTGGGCTGTATGAACATCTTGGACTAACGCAATGGTAGAAACAGAATTGTACATGTAAAGGTCAGTCTTTTCTGAGTAAGGGTCATTAGCCTGTTCATAGCTCAAGGGAAAGTATGGAGGGAAACAGGACCTGCTGGAGACACGATGTCTGTTCCCATAATCAAAAGAAGAAGTTCCCACAATAAGTTCCTTCACAAAGTGCAATCATCATACCAGGGCCGGAATAAGGGAACAAGTCACTCCCGATATTGATCAACAAGGTACCCTAGGGGTCAGTGCTCAAGCAGAAATAATTGAGTGGGGGTGGATATCGGTCATCATCTGATTGGCAAGAGACCGTGCAAACTTGCTTTAACCTCACCAGGAGTTTTCTCGACTAGTAGGCTCAGAATGGCTCCCAACAATCATCCAAACCACATGTCATTTGCCTTTGATATTATGCTTATCCCCATATTGCTCAGTGTATTCCCTCATTTGCTTCAAACTTTGATTTCCTCCCTACTCCTCAAACCTTCCCAGTATACATTCTAGAATGTTACCACTGCCATCATCCTCCCCTACATCTCCTTCCCTAAAACATGGTTACCTTCTGAAGACAGCGCTTCTTGCGGCCCTCCCCAAAACGGCTGTTTTCCCTTCCCGCAACCTGCACATCATCAGCCTGAAGGAGAGACAGGTCTTTGCTTTGCTGTCTGATGCTACTTCCAGACCTAAGATCTTCCCACTTCCCTAATAACCTCTGTGAAGTACATGTCACGTGACTGAATATTTTAGCACCTATTCAAATGTTTCTGGGGTTTTTTTTTTCCCCAAAGCCACTACTCATATGCCACCCACCAAGGTGGCCACTCAGCTCCTTGAGCTGCTCACTTCTGAAAATCTTCGTCTCCCCATGCCCAAACATCCACCACCCATGTCCATGGTTTCCCTTTTACTGTGCTATTACCACTAACTGCACCATCACCAAAACCTCCACGTTAAGCACTCGCAGTCTCATCATCATCTATGCCCTTTCTAAATCACTCCCATGGCACCATCACTCCAACAACTCTTAGATACTCCCAAAGTGTTGATCAGCCATTGCTTTTGTTAGGTTTTCACTGGCTGTCACCTCCTCATGTCATTGCTTCCCTCTTGAAGTTTTCCACGCTTATCTTCTGTGGTTCCTCATCATAATTATTCTCTTTTTGTCACTCTTAAATCCCTTCGTGTTCTCTTCCACCACTGTACTCATCTGGAAAGGAAAAACACCCAACCCAACTCTGGCCAAATCCAATTCCTGCTTATTCCTAATCAGCACCTGAGAAATTAAATATGACTGAAGAACAAAAGACCACCATGTTGACTTGCCCCACATTTTTTTTTCTATAAAAAATAAAGTTCATATGGCTTGCATCACTGTGTAGTAATTTAACTTCCCCCTTCTCAAGGTCTGTTTCATGCTTCTCAAACCACCATAACCTCTTCCCCTCCTCATTCTCAGCTAGTAACATTACTTATATAATCTTACTTACTGATAACCTGTTTGTTTTTAATGTTTATTTATTTATTTTCAGAGAGAGAGAGAAGAGGTGGGAGGGAGAGAGGGGGCAAGAGAGAATCCCAAGCAGGCCCCACACTTAGCATGGAGCCCAACACGGGGCCCAATCTCACAATGGTGAGATCATGACCTGAGCCAAAATCAAGAGTCAGATGTTTAATTGACTCCCAGGTGCCCCTGATAACCTATTTTTACGGAGAAAACAATTCCAGAAGAGTATGTCCTTATGCTCCATTACCCTGTCTACTCAACTATCTGCATGTAACCTGTAGACACCACATTACCTCTTGCTAGAACGACTGTGCCACCTGTCCCCACCAAGCCAACTGCTCCTCTCATACTCATCCCCTTGGCCTTTTCAAGCACATTGCTCCTTCAAATAAATACTCAGTTCCTCTCTTGTGTTATGAATCATGCTTTTTATATATTCCCATGCTATAAACTTCTTTAAAATTCTCCCTTCATCTCATATTCATGTCTAATTTCCACATAATTTTTCTGCTTCACTTTCTAGAAAAAAAATAATTGAGTTTTTTCTACCTATTTCTAATTCCTCACTTTCCATGTTCTCTTAAACCCACTGGAGTCAGGTTTTTTTACTCAATACTGTAGAGAACAGGCTCTAGTAAAAGTCAACAATGACCTCATAAAATCAAGTCCAGATGTGAATCTTCAGCCCCCATCTTATTCAGGCATTCAATAGCATTCCCCCAGTTGGTTCTTCCCTCATTTTTTAAACACTTTTACTTGGTCCAGGACAGCCCTTTCCTGGTTTTTACGTCACTGGACATTCCTTAGGATACTCAACTGTTTATTGACTTCTGTATGTTGAAACAAGAGACGCCTCCATCCTTGGACTTCTCTTCTTTATCTACACTCAGTTTCTTGGTGGTCTATACAGTTTCATGATTATAAATAATATAAGTGAATTGTGATAAGATTTTGTTTTTAATTTTTTAATGTTTATTTATTTTTGAAACAGAGAGACAGAGTGCAAGCAGAGGAGGGGGCAGAGGGAGGAGGAAACACAGAATCTGAAGCAGGGTCCAGGCTCTGCATTGTCAGCACAGAGCCCAACATGGGGCTTGAACTCATGGACCATGAGATCATGATGTGAGCTAGTCAGATGCTTAACTGACTGAGCCACCCAGGAGCCCTTGATTATGCTCAGATTTATGTTTCAGCTGAACCTCTTTCCTTACTCCAGCCTTGTAGATACTCCTGCTGCTTCACTAGGAGATCTAACAAGTATCTCCAACTGACATTTCCAAAACAAGTTATGATTTCCTCCCCAGATATGCTCCTAACCCACTGTCTACCATTTCAATCAACCACATCATAATTTACTTCATGATTTCAATTTTTGAAAAGTCTGGGGTCATCCTGATCTGTTTCTTTCATATCACATATCAACCCATCAGCAAATTTTGTCAATTCTGCCTTCACAACATATCCTTAGTTATTTCCTGAACAAATCTCTTCTCTGCCCCTCCCCTCTCAGGTCCAAGGCCCATTGTGTCTTTTTTGTACTACAATTATATCTTACAAAAGCCTTTTTGCTCCTATTTTTATCTTTCTTCTACTACTCAACAGCCAGAGGAATCCTTTAAAAAACAAAATTTAGGGGCGCCTGGGTGGCTCAGTCAGTTGAGCATCCGACTTCGGCTCAGGTCATGATCACATGGTTTGTGGGTTCGAGCCCCAAGTCGGGCTTTGTGCTGACAGCTAGCTCAGAGCCTGAAGCCTGCTTTGAATTCTCTGTCTCCCTCTCTCTCTGACCCTCCCCTGATCACGCTGTCTCTCTGTCTCAGAAATAAATAAAACATTTTTTAAAAGTTTTTTAAACAAAATTTAGATTATTATTTCCCTGCTCAAATCTATCCATCATTTTCCTATATTTAGAATAAAGTCCCAAGATCTTGCCATGCTCTGACCTCTGCCTACCTCTTGTTTCACTTATGAACACATCTTTTCTTGTCCGTTCTGCTTCATGCATAAGATTCTTGTCATTCCTTATGCAGATAAACAAGCTCTTTTTCCAGGGCCTTTGCACTTGCTTTAGCCTCAGATACTAATGTGGTTCACACTTCATCTTATTTGGGTCTCTGTTCAAATATCACCTTTTTGGAGAGGTGATCATCTCATCTAAATAGCATCCTTTATCATGTCTTATCCTTTTATTAAAATGTTTATTTATTTAGTTGAGAGAAAGGGAGAGAGAGAGAGAGAGAGAGTGAGCATGAGTGGGAGGGGCAGAGAGAAATTGAATCCCAAGCAAGCCCTGCGCTGTCAGCATATGGCCTGGCACAGGGCTTGAAACCACGAATTGTGAGATCATGACTTGAGCCAAAATCAAGGGTCAGATGTTCAACTGACTGAGCTACCCAGGTGCCCCATCATACTTTATCCTTTTAACCTTGTCTATTTTGTTTCTTAATGCTTTCTACTACCTTATTCCCCAATTAGCATGAGACTACATGAAGGCAGGAAGGTTGCTCAAATTGATCACAACTGCGTGTGTCAAGAACAGTCCTTGGGAGATTGAAGTGCTCAATCAATATCTGTGACATGAATCAGTGAGTGAACGTTCAGAGCTCAATGTTAAATTTCTGGTTTAATATTCAGGGATGTTCTGAGTTGGAAATTTTTAATAGGAAATCATGATTAAATTCTCTTAAGTCATTTTAAGACTCCAGCCATTATCCACTGGCTGAACAAATCTCCGAGACTTGGCTTTGTATGAGAGTATGGCTGCAGAGAGACTCCAGGATCCGTTGTGATGTCATTTCCTGATTTGAAGATTTTGGTGCCAGAAATGAGCCTCAAGCTTAGCCTCCAGGCTTACCCACTCTCAGAAGAAACTGTATCAAATTAAACCTCATGTGATGCAAAAAAGAAACATCATGTTGTTTTTTGGTTTTATTTTTTAGCTTCTGAAACCTTTATCTATTTTTTTCAAGATACCAATATCATAAGTCATTAATAAGGTCTCAGGATGTCATCACATTTCTCCCTTTTTCCAGAGACCTGGCATTTGTTTAAAACATCAAAAGATAGAAGTCTGCCTTTCAATTAAAGGAACAAAAGTCCAGATTAACTTGTATCTCCTCACTGAGTTAATGCAGGTCTCCTTGTATTTTTATCAATATGCTATTTTTCAAAAATATATTGTAAAAATCGTTTCATCTCCTGTAATGTCATGGAAAATATCCAAAATTCTCTTATCCTGATTTATTTAGACACAGTGATAACATTGAAAGAAGCAGATTTCTTGCTTCACTGCTTTAAGGGAATGAGAAAAATGGACTCATTCAAGTCACTCCAGTAATTTCAACACATTGTTATTTTAAAAGAAAGTTAAAAACTGAGATAAAAGTAGTTTGCTATAATCATTTATTTTTACGCTGAAAGATGTATTTACTCTGAAATTTTGAGGATAAAGACTATGTTGTATTTGTCTCCTACCTAGGACCCATAGACAGATGTTCCATAAATGTTTCTGGAGAGGAAGGTACTACTTGAAAATTTAGCTCAAAAATTAAAATAGAAATTCAGAGCTGTTTTCTTTGAGCTTAATTTGCACCAAATACAAGTTTGAAATGTATTAACATTAAGGAAGAAGCAACTGCTTTTGGAAATCTTACTTTTATGAAAGAAATACTTTAATATTTCTAGTTCCCTTAGTCTATCCAAAATATTACTTGGGTCATAAAAATTGATCTTGTGCAAAATCGTTCATAGAAATATTTTCACAATATAAATGGAGAAGAACCAATCATGTGTGAGGAATTTTCCTAGGGAGAGTGTGGAATGTTTTTAAAATGAGTAACATTTTGCATCTGCTTTTGAGTTACAAACAGTCTAGATTGCTGGGCAAACAGAAAGATTCCAGACAAACTCCAGGGAAGGATGGCAACCAGAAGTTCAGCAACAAGGAGGTGAAGTCACCCACTCCATGGATATTTGATGCTCTAAAATTACATTTCACACTTATTTTATGTTGGCTTTTACACCAGAATAAGCATGACTTTTAAGCAAGAAATATGTGACATAAAAAGGGTGGGAAGTTCCAAACAGGTATTTGACTCTTCTTTGTGTGTATGTCATCACTTTTTATGTGTTTGAGAAATGTCCATTTCCACAGCTTGTTTTCAGTAACACAGAACACACTTCTGTTTTACAGAAGCTGAGCAGATGGGATTCAGTCTAGAGCTGAGAGATACAACTTGCCCCATGCAGTGGTCCCCGACATGATGTGATCTGAGATAGTGGGATTCACATCGTGCTTCACTAACTGCGAATGTCTTCGAGGCATGCCTTTCAAAACCCTCGGGAAAGGCATGCTGCAAGTATGAATCACCATTCTGATGAACGGGTAATATCGAAAACCTCCACCTTGTGTAAAACCCAGTGCAGCTCTTGGGCAAACAGAACCATCTTTCTAGATTGGTCGTTACATAAATAGCTGCAAAACAGGTGATTTTCAAGAGTCCTTTCTTCTCGGTGCAAAGTAGGCCAAATTATCCAAATATTTGGTAACTTTTTATGGTACCTAGTATTCACCAATAACTCCTTCTCACCCTTTCTCTCCATGAGCAATCTACTGGAATGCAATTTTCATTCTTAATATTGCAGGTATTTTCAGGTACCTATATGTGACCATTTTAAAACTTACTTTATTAACAGAGTAAAGATTTGTGGTTTAAAAATGGAATAGAAGCTATGCCAGAGATGCAAAAGGCATTTGGCATCTATTTTCCTTATAAATAAAAGGATAAATTGTGCTAACTCCAAAGATTAAATATGTTTATCATCCAGGTTTTCTAATAGTGAATTGGTTACATAAAATGTTTTACTTCTAGAAATAGGCCATTGATTGACATTTTCAGACACTTTCAGCTAAATTAACATAGATTCAGTGACTTCCATCCCAAGCCACAAAATCTTATTATTTATTTATTTTTTTAGTTCACAAAGGAGTTTGAGATTAGGGTTGCCTACATGGACAAAAAACCCACTTATCTTCTCTCTCGAGTAACAATTAAACTGATTAGCAATTCTGATAAATTAATTTAAGGATATTTAATCCTGTGCTACTCATCTCATCCTCACAGAAAATGATTTTCCCCCTTCATTAATTTTATGCCTTGGAAGAAACTTACTGAATTGCAGATATACACCTAATATCTGCAGACAGAAATGAAGGTCATTTTTAGAAGAAACCAGTCTCAAACATAGTCTTCTATATGGTCACATACATATTACATGCTCTTTATCCATAGTGAGAAGGTGGGTCATTCCCCATTTCTTATTTATTCCCTGACACAATCAGATCACACTATGATACCATGTGAGACACGTCAGAGTTCCTGTCAGGACATGAAACCCAAGACAACGAGCAGCACAATAACCATTTTCAACAGGCAAACTCCAACAAAGTCTGGGTTTTGATTTGGTTTTATGTTTAGGGAAGCAGATTTGCTCTGGTTTTTAATAATTCATAAGAAACAGAAATCACAATGTATCAACTCAGCATCCACCTACAAAGAGTCTAAAACAGCCGAAGTTCTCCCCCACTCACCCTCTTGTTCCACCGACATTTTGAAGGAAGGGCATTAATAGAAATGAAAAAGAGTGAGAAGGAACACAGATATGATTTAAATAATTTAAAATCCTTATTAAACATCACTGAGATTGCATTTGATCCATCAGGCTGACATTTAGTTCTCACCACTAAGACCTTGCAAAGAAATTGGACATGCGTGGTTTTGCCTTCCTGGATTGACCTAGGACTATAAAGGTGACGTGTATATGAATGTGGGTGTGAGTGAAGTCCATTTTATAAACACTGAGACAGCACAATTCTTATCATTGGTAATAGTCTCTTGAGTCCAATCATGCAGAATAACAGGCATGTGCAAGTTAGGTCTTCTTGCGAAATAGACATGGCAAGGTGAACAGTTTAATGGTAGACAAGGGTTGGGAGTTTTTTTTAGAATATACTGGCCATTGGTCCCACATAATCAAAAGTTAGATATACAGAAGTCCACATACAAACAGAAGCCTTCCACTTCCTCTTGACTGACCAAGGAAATGGGTCAAAGTGAACCATTTCAGACAAAGAAAGACCTGTCTAAGTGCCAAAAGAAATAACAAAATCTTATATTTTAGTCACATGGAAAATAACTAATATAACTATTTACATTGTAACTTGTTTGTTGTTTTTATAGAAAGGAGTATTCCTGCTTGGTTTAATTTTAACTGGAGAAAATGTAGGACTCACAAGTAAAATGTTGGGGGGAGGTTGGGGGTGGGGAGAAGGGTCCCTTTTCAGACCCAAAGTGATCAGGATCAAAGATTACAGGGACAATATTATGCCTTTATCTGAGCTGTAAAAGACAAATTTTTTCAGCAAAGCTAGCTGACCACATTCTTTACAGAGCATAATGCTTTTAAGATTTAGATTATCATATGTTAAGAGAGTTAAAAAGAAGTGGACTTTGTAGAATTTAGATTTTGTATGAATATTTAAAATTTAAAGTCAGTTTTGCTCATTTTTCCCCTAGCAGGTCATTAAAGGATTGATGTATTCTTACCTATTCCACTTATTCCCTTTGTCAAGGCCTATTTTATGATTTATCAGTCAGCTACTATCAGTATCCTTAGATAACATTTTCTGATAATGATAACAGGTTGGGGAAAAAAACAAAAACAAAGAAACTATTACCTCCTCAGCCCTCAATTAAATAGCTTACTCCAATTGGAGGGAATTGGCCAGGACCTGGTCCACCTCTAGTATACATTCCTACAAAGCTCTGTCATCAGATTCTTGAAGATGCAAGATTATTAGCAGTTTTTATTCCACAAGAAAATTTGGTTGTAAGGCCAATCCATCCCTCTTGAAAAAAATGAGCATGCTGACTGAACAATAAACATAGCAAAGTGATATTGTTTTGCCACGCTCTCCCAACAACTTAATTCCTCCTGTATGTGGGTACACAGCTCTCCCTCTGACAAAATCCTACAAAGTATTTCATTAAGGATCACTGCGAAACCATCAGCTTTTATAGGAAGTGACAGAAGGTTAGGCCCCTCAGACAGCCAACCTCATATTCACAATGAACCCCAACCACAGACAGGACCTTCGCTTCTCCCAGGAACAGAGTCCAGGGGACTTGACACTTTCTTGTCTGAAAAGCAAGAGAGTCCTTTGGAATTAACAGGTGACTCCACAGGAAACATCTGTTTTTGTTTGTAAAGTAAAAACTCAGTGCAGAACATAATACATTCTGAAAATTGGATAATAACAGAACCATCCCCTGGAGGTATTATAATAAAGTAGACCCAAGATGATGACTGTCGCACTTTTGAAATGAAAATTCTCGTTGTTCTCCTATGACCTATCTTGTTTTGATAACCCAGTAAAACTAATCTTATAAGCATTCAAGAAGCCAAACCCTTAGCTTTGTTTGTACATGATATTTCAATCTGAGGGATTTATTCCATTTTTTTCTTGTCTGTAAGGAAGAACTGGCTAAAAGTGATCAGCTCCTAAGAGCCATGCAACAGGAGAGATCAGACTAGTGGAGTTTAGGGAAGGTAAGCAATAGCAAGGGAACATTAGCCTGATTCTTGTTTGGTTTATTCTGGGTGGGCAAAAAAATCACCATTTCTGCATACCCAGGAGATCGTGTAACTGTCATGCTGGCTGGAGATTTCCTTCTGTCTTTTGATTCCATTTGTGGCTGATGAGATTACGCTTGCAACAAACAGCTGCCTGTTCCTGGCACTTAATCGCATGTGCTAGAAAGTTAGGCATAGAGAGAGAGGACACAGGTGTAGTGAGAGAAGAAAACAGAGAAAGGAGGTAAGTAAAGAAGAAGTTTTTTTAAAAGTGGGGAGTGGGAAGTGTGACAGAAGGAAAAGTGAGAGAGCCCACGTGAAGGCGGAGGTATTTTTAACATCAAGTTGTCTGCAATATTAACCAAAAAGAATGGCAGCAAGAGAAAGGAGCTGGGCCACTTTTATTCCAGGGGACAAGCTACACAGGCTGGTTTTTTTCCTCCCCATTTTAAACAAATGACCTCTTGTCACAAATCCTATTGTGAAGCAATCCCATAAATGGCAGCATTGCTCACATGGTGATGGTGGGGGTTGGCTCTATTGCTTGAAAGAGACAAAGCTTCCCTATTGTTGTGTTTAAGGCAATTTTCAGAGCACTAGCATTCTTGTTTGCTCTATTTTTGAAGGGATTCCATTTGCCAGTCATATCCCACTCATCAACAGTCCATTTCGTGTGTTTCACTTCTTCTTCAGGTGAAATACCACCACACTGGTGAGCACCAAAAGGGTCAGAGTGCAAATAACTGTGATGGGTACTTCACCAAAGTGAATAAGAAGGGAAGCCTCCACCTGGTCCTATTATTGCTGAGAGTCGCCTGGTATCACCTTGTATATAACCAAGATGTTTCACAGTGCCTTCTTAAGTGCTCGGGAAAGCACTTTCTTTTGATTTGAGCTAAGCTCAGGTGATTTTGCTAAACATTGACACAAATGCTTCATGGCTTTTAAGACAAACTCCTATTGCTAAAGCTAGTTAGCAGCAGTAACTTATGGGAAGAGTTATTGCTGTCACATCAACTGCAATACAAAACTCAGATTTTCAGCCCTTCTTGAATTGTTCCAATTTATGAAAATAAATAAACATGAAACATCAGCCATATTGAGGAGTCAGGGAAACCCCTGAGGAATAGTAACGTCTGTGGAAATGTTTGCAAATGCTGACCTGAGGATCACCCCGTGTTTTGGGTTGTTTGTTTGTTTTTAAGTTTAAGTAACTAATATTTCTTTTTTATTCCAGAAGAGGAAAGTAACATTTCTTCTCAAAATAAAACCATGGCAGGGTATAAACCTGGGAAGTAGCACACTCATGGAAAACACAACCCACAATCTGAAAATAGTCTACATAGGTTCATTTTCTGTTAAGCACGTCATTCAGAGGCAATTCCACTCTGTTCCAGGGAGGGGTTCTTACCATCAGATAAGGACACAATAACCCTGACTCACCACCTGCCACTCTCTGTCCAGATGTGACACATAATTGGTAAATGACAAATGAGGTCTACTCTCTAAAAGATGGATGTCGGTGTCTCCTTATATCTGGGTAATAATCTCCTTGAGGTGTTCCTCCACACTGAAATGCTATACTCTGGTCTCTCCTACCAGTTCAGTGTCAGAGAAAGAACCCTCAGCTTTTTACCCCACCTTCCCTCTAAAGGCCAAACCATTTAGTACCTGGAAACTGTTACCCCCTCCCGCCCCCGCACTGTACATAAGCATCACATATGTTCTTTCTACAAATCGGTATACAGGTGCCATTTAATCAGTTCAAATTTGGAAGCTACATCTTCAAGGGTCCGAGAGAGCTCACTCCCCCCATATTTTCCCCCTTTACATGTTTTCTTATAAGACATACAGCTTAATCAATTAACAAACTAAATAGCTTATATACTGGCAATATATTACAGATGGGTTTATGTCAGAGTAATAGATCACATGAAATGGACCGTGTGGTACCCCAGTGCGTGATGTCTTGGTAGAGCCCTGAGGACACTGACAGTAGCGTCTCTAAGTAAGTAGTGTTGTATGAATACAGACACATGCGGATCTGTATCTACATCCATCTGACTAGGCCAAAAGGAGCAGGTAGATGCAAGATAGAGACACACACATGCTGGATGGGGCCACTGCACACCTTGTCATGCCATTTGAAAGGGCAGTTACAGGTTGCTGGTTTTGCAGCCATTAAAATTACACTTTATGGAAAAGGCTTTTCTAATTGTATTTGAGTAGCTTTCTGTAGTAAGCGTCATTGGAGGAAGACCAAAGCAAGAGCAACTAGAAGTTAAATATACATTTAGCTTAGCTGCAATACAGAACTCTGGAGAAGAAGCAGGCTGAAAGATTTGTTTCAATTTTAGGCTTGGATTCTCTCCCTTGCTGTTCTTAAAGTTGCGTGTCTGTGTTTGCGTGTGTGCATGAGTGTCTGCATGTGTGTGTGTGTGTGTTCCATCGCATCATCTCCTGAAGAACGCTGGGTTTCGCAGGCAGGCGGCTAGTCACCTGCAACAACCCAGGGGTCCTGCTGAGGCTTCCAGGCTGCTGTCAGTGTCAGATGCCAGGGTCTGGTCGGTGGACATGGAGGAGATGTCATTGACAGACGAAGATGGAGGGAGACTCTCACTGCTGTTCACTGCTGCACCTGTGCTAAGAAAATAAAGACCAACATGACTAAATCTGGAACTAGACTCAGTGTCACTCGGGATGCAGGCAAATACAAGAGGTGATGTTTAGGCCATCGTTCATTTGGCAGGCCTTCATAGCACAACTAATCCAGGGCTCTGTATTAGATGGTGAAAATCAAAACGTAACAACGTAAGTTCCTGGTCACAAGTTATCCACTCTACCTTGGAACCCACCTGTAATGCTCTTTATAGAAAACAAAAACAAACAAACAAAAATACCCCACTAAAAAACCCAGTCACCCCTCCCATCTCCAGTATTGTAATGTAATTGACCTGCATGAAGCTAGGACATTTGCAGTTTTTAAAGCTCCCGGGCACTGTGTGGTCAAAGGCTGAAGACCACTGTCCTATGGCGAAGAGAGATGAGAAAAACCTTTTAATGTAATGATCTCAACCTGGATATTTTTAATGTAGGGCTTTTACAACAAACGCGTGTGAGGGTCCAATTCCAAAAATAAGGGCTGAGGTGAAACCCAAAACTCAGAATTACTTGGAAGACTACAGATCTTGAAAAATAAGGAATATTAAGTAAATTTTGTTATAGTCATTAAAGTGATTTTAAACTTAAAATCCATACAGAAAAGCTAAGTAGGACTTTCAGTGAAAGTTACCATAGACAACATCATTATCATCATCAACATCATCATCATCATCATCATCATCATCATCATAACAATAGAAGAAGAAGAAGCAAGAGCACACATTTTGATTTTGTGTTTACTTACCAGCAGGCTCGCTTATCTGGCAATACACAAACAAGAACTCTGAATTATTAAGTTAACTTGAAAAAACTATTTTATTTATCTGCTCTGTGGGAACATAAAGATTTTGAAACTCTGAGAAGAAACGTGCACATGGTAATCACCCAGTAAGTACATGAGCAGGGGAGAGGGAGACAAACTGAGAAAGAGTTTGGGGGGAAGAATACCAAGCAGGCGCCATGCTCAGCATGGAGCCTGATGCAGGGCTTAATCCCACAACCCTGGGGTCATGATCTGAGCCTAAATCAAGAGTCGGATGCTCAACCAACTGAGCCCCCAAGGGGCCCCAAATAGGTGGTAAAATGCACACTTTGTGAAATAGTCTGCTACTAAAAATATCTATAGTTTAAATCACCTAATAAAATTAGAGGTGAAGAATTCTCATTAAAAATGTTATCTTATTTGAGAAAATATCTGAGCAAGGTATGTTTGGAGAAAAATAACAAATCTAAAATAAGTTACAGTATTTGCTTTCACAAAGATCTAATAAATCAGGAAAAAATCTATAAAGAACATATATGACTCAACATGAAAAAATCAAACCATCTGATTAAAAGATGGGCAGAGAACCTGAATAGACATTTTTTCCAAAGATAACGTATGGATAACCCACAAACATATGAAAAGATGCTCAACATCATTATCATCAGGGAAATGCAAATCAAACTACAAAGATATATCACCTCATACTTGTCAAAATGGCTAGGATAAAAAAGACAAGAAATAGCAAGAGTTGGTGAGAACATGGAAAAAACCTAACCCACATGTACTATTGATAGGAATGTAAATTGGTCAGCTGCTATAGAAAAAAGTATGGATTTTCCTCAAAAAAGTAGAAATATCATATAATCCAATAATTCCACTACTGGGTATTTACCCAAAGGAAACAACACTAATTTGAAGACACATACACCCCTATGTTTATTGCAATATTATTTACAATAGCCAAAATATTGAAGCAATCTAAGTGTCCATCAAATGGGTAAGGAAGATCTGGTATATATACATATACCTATATATGTATATACACTTCCATATGTATATATACATACAAGGAAATATTACACAGCCATTAAAAGGGATGAAATTATGCCATTTGTGACAACATGGATGGACTTAGAGGGTAAAATGCTAAGTGGAATAAATAAAACTGAGAAAGACAAATACCATATGATTTTACTCTATGTGTAATGTAATGTAAAAAACAAAACAAGTGCACAAAGAAACAAAGAGCCGAATAAGACCTATAAATACAGAAAACAAATAGGTTTCCAGAAGGCAGAATAGTGGGAGGATTGGCAAATGGATGAAGGGGAGTAGGGGATACTGGCTTCTAGTTATGGAATGAGTAAGTCACAGGAATAAAAGGTGCAACATTGGGAATATACTCAATAGTATTGTAATAACGTTGTAAGGTGACAGATGGACAACAACACTATGGTGAGCAGAGGATGAAGTATAGAGATGTTGAATCACTATGTTGTACACCTGAAACTACTATAACATTGTGTGTCAACTATACTCAAAAAAAAAAATAAATTTTTTAAATCTATGGAGAGGCTAACCCAATGTCTTTGCTCTTGGAGTAAACATTTCCTATGAAAAAAAATGTGATTAGGATGTGGCATTAGCTGGGGCACCTGGGTGGCTCAAGTGGTTAAGTGTCCGACTTTGGCTCATGACATGATCTTACAGTTTGTGAGTTTGAGCCCCACGTCGGGCTCTGTGCTGACAGCTCAGAGCTTGAAGCCTGCTTCAGATTCTCTGTCTCCCTGTCTTTCTGCCTTTCCCCCATTCATGTTTTCTCTCTCTCTTTCTCCCTCTCTCTCTCAAAAATAAATAAATATTTTAAAAATTCTTAGAAAGATCTCACATTATGTGGAAAGGACCCATACACATAAGCTAAGAAAGATTATATGTATTTTATGTTTTTTACATTTTTATTTGTTGATTATAAGCATATTTACGTAAATTATGGGGGATATGAAACAATATACGAAAAAGGACATAACAATAGGCACTGATTCTCAAATAAATAATAACTTAAACTTTGGGTATATTTCTTTCCAGTGTTTTTGCTATGAAGTTTCTCTAATTGTGATTATTTAATATATATTCTTTTGTATCCAGATATTTTTATATACATAAAAAGCTTATGCATTTTTAATGTTCTTTAAACTCTTGAAAGGATGAATACCTCTTAATCTCGAATGTCTTGAGACTTTTAAAGCTCCTGTTAACATCTACCTATAAATAATTAATGCTCATTATCAGAACAATGTGTAATGTTCTTTCAAAGTAAAGCTCCAACTTTACTGAATTGTATCCTTTATAGATATGATGCAGAGCACCTCCATTTCTTCTCCTGACATATATTAATAAATTTCATATACTAGCAGACAACCTTTGACTTCCTTACATAACCCAAATGCCTAGCTCTATCCTCCCCACCACAATCTGGATTAAATTATACCGACACCAACATCCTCATGTGTTTTCATAAATTTTGGTCAATAATAATTTAACATCACTATGATTGACTTCCCAGAATCTTCAATTTTCCACATCCGTATTAAAGGATAGAGATGAAAACTGGACACAGAACTCTAAAAAAGGCTCAATCAATTGTGGGCTGACAGAGTGAGATGGCTTTGCTCATATTGTCCATTCACCTCTTGAATGACATATTTCCTATACTACACATAACTTCCAAATCATTATACTATCGTTTAGATTTACTTCTGACTTAAAATATGAAATATTGCTTATATACCTTTTCGTAACAGCTTTTTTGAGATGTAATTCACAAATTTAATTTGCACAATTCAATCATTTTTAGGATATTCACAAAGTTGTGCAACTGTCACCACAAACAATTCTGTGATGTTTTCATCACCCCGACAGGAAACCCTCTAGTCTGATTCTTACTTATCCACCAGGCATAAGCAATGATTAACCCACTTTCTGTCTATAAAACTGCCTATTCTGGACATACCATATAAATGGAACCATGTAAATGTCAACTTTTGTGACTTTCTCCTTTCGTATAGCACAATGTTTTCAAGGTTCTTAATGCTGTAGCATATAGCAATACTTCATCTTTTTTTAGTACTGAAATATATTCTAATGTATGGATATATCACTTTTGTTTGCCTATTTCTTAGTTGAAGGGCATTTGATAGACATTTAAGTTGTTTCTATTTCTGGCTATTATGAATAATGTTGTTATGAACATTCACATGCAAGTTTTTATTTCTAAACTTAAAGACCGGAGTTGATGGGTCATAGAATAACTCTATGTTTAACATTTGAGGAACTGAAAAACTGTTTTCAAATTGGCTATACCAGTTTACATTCCTAACAGTGGTGTATGAGGGTCCCAATTTTCCCTTATCCTTTCCAGTACTCTTCATTATCTTTTTTATTATAGCTATCCTGGTGTATGTTAAATGGTATTTCATTGTGGTTTGATCTGTATTTGTTTAATGGCTAATGATATTGAGTATCTTTTCATATGCTTGTTGGCCATTTATATACCTTCTTTGATAAGTGTCTATTCAGATCCTAAGGCCATTTTTTAAATTGTTATTTTCTTTTTTACTGAGTTGTAAGAGTTATTTACGTATTCAGGATACAAAGTCTCTTACTATATAAGATTTGCAGGGGTGCTTAGGTGGCTCAGTCAGTTAAGTGTCTGACTTCAGCTCAGGTCATGATCTCACAGTACGTGGAGGGTTTGAGCCCCGTGTCAGGCTCTGTGGTGACAGCTAGCTCAGAGCCTGGAGCCTGCTTCAGATTCTGTGTCTCCATCTCTCTCTGACCCTCCCCTGCTCACACTGTCTCTCTCTGTCTCTCAGAAATAAATAAAATATTTTTAAAAACTTTAAAGATTTTCAAATGTTTTCTTCCTATTCTATAGATTATCTTTTCACCTTCTTAATGGTGTCTTTTGACGCACACGTTTTTAATTTTGATGAAGTTGAATTTACCTATTTTTCCTTTAGCAACTGAGCTTTAGTGTCATATCTAAGAAATCATTTCCTAACTCAAGATCAAGATTTACTCCTATGTTTTCTTATAAGAGCTTTATAATTTTAGCTTTTACACTTAAGTCTGATCCATTTTGAATTTATTCTTATGTACTATAGGAAGAGTCTACCTTCAATCTTTTGCATACGATATCTAGCAGTTCTATCACCATTTATTGAAAAGATAATTCTTTGTCCATGAAGTCGTCTTAAAATCCTTACTACAAATCAATTGTTCATAAATATAAGTGTTTATTTCTAGATTCTCAATTTATTTCATTGATCTATATGTATGTCTTCAGACAAATATCACATTGTCACGAACACTGCAGTATGTGATAAATTCTGAAATCAAGAAGTGTGAATCCTCCAACTTTGTTTTTTTTCCTCAAGATTGTTTTGGCTATTCTGTATCCCCCATATTTCCATGTGAATTTTAAGAACAGCCTGTCAATTTCAGCAAAGAAGAAGGCAGCTGTGACTGTAATGAGTATTATGTTTAATCTGTAGATCAATTGGGAGAGTATTGTCATCTTAACAATATTTAATCAGTGAATGAATGGAATCTCTTTTTATCATTTAGGTATTTAATTTCTTTCAACAATGTTCTGTAGTTTTCAGAACAAAAAAATTTGCACTTCTTTTATTAAATTTGTTTGTATTTTATTCTTTTTGATGTTATTGTAAATGGAATTGTTTTCTGTTCATTGTTAGTATATAGAAATACAAATGATTGAATGAATAAGAAGTCTCACTGTCAATGGATTGGAGACCAAATGGTTCAGATGAAGACATATACATCTCATGAGTGTGATAATTAACCAAAATACCCAAGTTAATGAGGATGATTTTTGTTATTGTCCTTTATTTAAATAAGTATTTATTTAAATAAATATGTATTTATTTAAGTATTTAATAAGTTATTTAAGTAAATACATATTTATTTAAATAACCAGTTTGAAAATTTTTAAATAAAGTTTTGGCTTATTCAAATCAAAAAGTATTTAAAAGCATCTCTACATAATAGTCCTGATCTTCTCTTAGATAAGGTTTTTCTCCTCTCCTGGCTGGAGCTGTTTATATGGACATGTTCTGATTGTCACAGTTAAAGTTGAGTATTGATCAAGCAAGGATGAGATAGGACTGAGCTGAGATGAGGCTCTGTTTTAAGAACACAATTTGATGTTCACAAATAAACAGAAATCACCAACAATGTGGCAGCTAGAGAAATTATACAAAGAATATTGAGAGAACTCCCACAGAAACACACAAATTTACATCTATAAATAATACTGAATGAAGGATGCAGAACTGAAAGTAGTGTTTAATAAACTTTTTATATAAAAGGCATCACACTGTAGACTATGCTTATAAAATACACAGCATGCCCACTGAATCTGTTTTAATAATCAGCATATTGTCCATACATTGGTGGAACATTCTAGGTGTTATGTCATGTGAGGCATCTCACTATTATATATAGTTTTGCTATATGATTGCCTCATGCAATCATGTTTCCCTTGCTTCTTTTTACTTCTTATCACACTTCTTCATTTCTCCTATCTTCCTGCATCTCTACTGTTCAGCACAAAATAAGTACCCAGTTTAACAAAGCACCAAGTGTCTTTTGTGTGTACTCCTCTAGATAGGTTTTTTTTTTTTTTAATGTTTTATTTATTTCTAGGAGAGAGAGACAGCATGAGCAGGGGAGGGTCAGAGAGAGACGGAGACACAGACTCTGAAATAGGCTCCAGGCTCCGAGCTGGCAGTCAGCACAGAGCCCGACGCGGGGCTCGAACCCACGAACCGCAAGATCATGACCTAAGCGAAAGTCGGACGCTCAACCGACTAAGCCACCCAGGCGCCCCGTCCTCTAGATAGGTTTTGTGAGGGAAAGCAAATTGCACCCTTCTATGAAACTAGTGAAACTGGTAAACTATTTTTGATTAAGGGAAATCATTTTGTTGTAATTGTCTTTCTTCTCCCTTTGTTCGTTAGCTGGCTATCTTCTATATTGGAATGGCCTGCCTTTATTTTATCAATGTTGAATGCAAATTATATAGTTAGCATTCAATTACTCAAAGTTCAAAATCTTTATCAACTGTATTTCTATGGCTTCCTAGACTGTTGTTCCTGATTTTTTATAGCACAAATTCATTAAGAGAGGTCCTCTCTTCTAATGTTTCCTCTATAAAATTCCCATTGCATCTGTTTATTATATGAGAATGGGTCTTTTCTGTATAGTTCTATGATGAAACAATCATGCGTACTGTCCAGCAGCGTGCTAGAGCAGTTTCTGAGAGCCAAGGATTAGCGTTAGCATCTCTTTCCAACTCTGCTTTCATTGATGGTACATCGGTAGCTTGAAATTGGTCAGGTCACAGTGAGAATTAAGTACACCACAGAAATTGCTAAATGCCATTAATCAGTCCCTCAAAAAAAAAAGCAGATGGGGCACCTGGGTGGCTCAGTCCATTAAACGTCCGACTTTGGCTCAGGTCATGATCTCATAGTTCGTGAGTCTGAGCCCAGCATCAGGTTCTGTGTTGACAGCTTGGAGCCTGGAGCCTGCTTCAGATTCTGTCTCCCTCTCACTCTCCTTCTGCCCCTACCCCACTTGCTCTCTCTTGCTTTCTCTCTCTCTGTCTCTCAAAAATAAACACTTAAAAAATTAAAAATATAAAAATAAGAATAAATTTTAAAAAGATGGTAGTTCAACATCAACCAGTCCCCCGGTATTACATGAAAAATCTTTGCTTCTCTATGACTTCTTCTACTTCACTATTATAAATACCCTCTTGACTGCAGCCACTTCTGGCTTTACTAGATGATCCTTTCAGGTCCCTTTTTGTTTAGGTAATAAGTAAATTTTGTAAACCATAAAGCCAAACACAAATAGCAGAGTCAAGACACGGACCTTGGCTTCAAGTTGTTAATTTTCTGCCAAACAGTTTGTGAAAATCTCTTAAATGGAATTGAACTGACTTGAATTTGATTATAACATTCACTTGCTCAAGATGTCCTGGCAATGTGAACATCCCTACCTTCTATATATTCTTCGGAGAAATCAGTACAGAAGTCCAATTATTAAAAAAAGTTTCCTATCAATAAAGCATTACAATTTTTTGTCAATAAAAATGCTATTAAAAGTAACAAAATAGTAATAGGGCTGCAAATGAGGAATAGCAACTACTTTCAATGATACCTGACCCCCCCAAAAAGATGAATAAATAAAATAAATACTTTTTATGAAAAGAAGTTATGCTAATGGAAATTTCTCAAACTAGAAGTTATGTAGCCAAAAGATATTTCTTATTTCAGGGAAAATGTTGTTCTGCTTTTTTAAATTTTTTAATGTTTATTTATTTTTTATTTTTTTAATGTTTATTTATTTTTGAGAGAGAGACAGAGCACAAGTAATGGACGGGCAGATGGAGAGGAAGGCACAGAATCCAAACCAGGTCCCAGGCTCTGAGGTGTCAGCACAGAGCCTGACATGGGGCTCAAATTCACAAACCATGAGATCGGGATCTATGCTGAAGTCAGATGCTTAACCAACTGAGGCACTCAGGTGCCCCTATTCTGCTTTTTTTAAAGGAAATTATTTTCCATGCATAAAGAAGTAGACACAGAGAATTAGAAGTACTGGAATTAAAAAAAAATCACGGAGACATATCCTTCTCTTTATGTGTGATCTTGAGCCTTAACTTCTTTAGGGCTGAGGTTTCTAAATTTTTTTAAGTTTAGTTATTTATTTTGAGAGAGATGGTGAGTGGGGGAGGGGCAGAGAAAGAGAGAGAGAGAGAGAGAGAGAAAGAGAGAAATCCCAAGCAGGCTCCACACTGTCTGCATAAAGCCTGATGTGGGGCTCGAACCCACAAAACTGTGAGGTCAAGACCTAAACTGAAACCAAGAGTCAGATGCTTTACTGACTGAAACACCTAGAAACCATGAAGTTTTTAAACAAAAAAATAATACTATTGGACTAGATCAGTGACTATAATTTGGTGTGACACATTGCCATAATATGTGGAATATGGTGAATGTGGAGGAGGGGAGTTTTATATTAAAATCACCTAGAGAGTTTTACCTGCCATTTAGAGATTGTGAAAAATCTCTGCTCATCCTGATGATAAGTATATTTTGGTGAGCCAATGTTACTTATAGGAGGTTTACTTCTTGGGTGGAATAAGGATGGTGAACAGACTAAGAACTTTTGGATTAGATGGCCTCCTATATTTGTTCCAACTCTAACATTTTATAACAAATACTCTAGAAGAAAATTAATTTCTATTCATGGACTGCTATTCCCTTAGCTGTCTTTACAAATCAATTCAGAAGGTAAACAGCCATGCCATTCTTGAAAATAAATCACTATGCAAGTGAAATCAGATAGCAGAAGGGAGTACAATTATTTATTTAGAAATGTATCTGAAGTGTAGGTTTATTTCTTATTTATATACAATTCCATCAATAAATTTCAAACCTGCATATTATTCTGCAAATGCACATTTCACTTCCTATTTACATTTTAAAAATATCACTAAAACATGCATTTGGGCAGTAGAACAATTTTGTCACTGAGAAACTGCATTAACTTATTCTCTTGCTTCCAGGTTCCTGGTGTGGCCATGACTTAATAATATTAAGGGAGTGTATGTTGTACTACTACTTCATCCTGCCTATTTACAAAATAAATATGATGTGCAAACATTAATGAGAAACGGTGAATACAATGAAGAATGCAAAAAAGCTGACTTTTCAAGTTTTCTTAGTAATTCCTTTTTCTTTCAGCAGTCTACTGCATATATGCATATCATACACACACACACACACACACACACACACACACACATACAATGGTTTGCTTATCAAAATTTAACAATTGCCTCTCCAGGGGGTAAAAGATGCCCTGATTTGTAGAGTGAGCCAATATCCACATCTTAAACCCTGTGGATTCCAAGCTACTAACACAAGGCCAATACTCATAGTTGGGAGAGATGTACACAAATAGCTCTCATGAGCTAGTAGACAGCCCCAGCACAAGGCTCTTCCTATGCTTCAATATGATGCATACAAACATATCCTATATAATTACGCAATGTAATATATAGTATACATATGACTTCTCACAATTAAGCCATGAATATTGTCCTTTAGAATCATGTAGTGGAAGATTGAACCCACATTATTTTAACTATAAACTGGTTAAGCCAGTTAAGTTAAGCCTATCATTTAGGACATGTGTACAAAGTAGATAATTCATGATTATTATATGTAATTAGAATGGCTTAAAAAAATGACTTGTCTTCTCACAGTAGGTAGAGCCTAAGTGGCATATTTTAAGTGGTATGTTAATCATTAACACACTAAACAGGCCCACATTAGGAAAATACATTTCCCAGAATGCATAAATAACCAAATAACCACCTGAAAGCAAACCTTTATCTGAAGCATGGGCAAACTCCAAACCAACATCACCAATTCATATATTTGATACTTGGCTCATGTATCTTTATGGCAATTAATAGGTTGATTAAATATTTCCTGGCACAAGACATACTGAATTGCATACTGCATTAAAACTGTGATCCCGTCTTGAATTCCACCTTTGGAATAGCACCAAGAAACATGATAAGGAAGGACTGAGTATCAATTTTCAATTAATAAATATTTAACAAGCTACTATGCAAGGTACAGTACTTATCCACTGCATGGTACACAAGGATGTATACATACAGTCTTTCTTCTCAAATGAATTTATAATCAATACATTATAAAACAATATTTAAAATACAGGAACTGGGGAATTTGGGTGGCTCAATTGGCTAAGCATCTGACTCTTGATTTCAGCTCAGGTCATGATCTCACAGTTCATGAGATCAGACTCTGTGCTGACAGCGTGAAGCCTACTTGGAATTCTCTCTCTTCTTCTCTCTCTGCCCCTCCCCCATGCACACACACACACTCTCTCTCTCTCTCTCTCTCTCTCAAAAACAATAAATATGTTTGCACATATAGGAGGATTAGGAGGAACTTGACAGAGAAGAAGGGGGGAAATGGTGGGGGAAAGGGAGAGAGGCAAACCATGAGAGACTCTTGAATGCTGACAAAAACTGAGGACTGATGGATGTGGGGGGGAGGGGGGATGGGCATGGAGGAGGACACTTGTGGGGATGAGCACTGAGTGTTATGTGGAAACTAATTTGACAATAAACTATTTGTAAAAAAAAAAATAAGAATAATAAAAAATAAATAAAAGCTTTTCAGAACCCCCAAAAAAAACAATAAATAAAAACTTAAAAATATAATAAAATAAATTATAGGGACTACTAAGACCCATAAGAAGGAAAGAGCTTAATCTTTTATAAGATATAAAAAGTCTCTTAGAACAGATATAAAAACTATTTTTGGGAGATGGTAGTATTTGATAACAAAACACTTTAGAAAGGACATCATTCCAAAATGCAGGGATCCAGTGAAGTAATATAGTGAACATAGGAGTCTACAATAGGTATAGTGTGAAAGGTGGAAAAACCTGGAGTATATTACAGAGGGCCATCAATATCAGGAAAAGGTTATTAGGCTTAAATTGTACATGAGGCAAAGCCTATAGTCTTGAAAGATCAATTTAGGTAGAGACTAAAGTCAGGAAGATTACTTCAGGACAATTTTAATCATAGTGGTATTAATGGAAAAGGCTGGTAGCAATTAGATGTAAGACATCCAGCAAGCAGAATTTTTAAGATTTAGAAAGTGATAATATAAGTGTGGAATAAAAGATCAGTCAGGGACTTCAGAGTGGGAGGCTGCAAAAATAGACCTGCAATTAATAAAAATGGGGAAATTGAGAGAAAAATTTACTACTGGGGTGGGTGAATTTAAATAGGGTGATATGTTTGATTTTAAACAAATTGGATCTAGGGGAGCCTGGATGGCTCAGTTGGTTAAATGACCAACTTCAACTCAGGTCATGATCTCACTTTGTGAGTTCAAGCCCTGTGTAGGGCTTGGTGCTGACAGCTTGAAGCCTGAAGCCTGCTTTAGACTTTTTGTCTCCCTCTCTCTCTGCCCCTCCCCTACTTGTACTCTGTTTTTCTGAAAAACAAACATTAAAAAATTTTTAAACAAATTGAATCTGAATTGGCAGCAATTTCATACACCCTGGCCCAGTATTCTAATTCTCTAAGACTGTGTTATATTTATCATTAAATTATTTAGTGGAATGCCTTTATTTTCCAGCCCCTCTGGAAATAACAAACTGCTATATAAACTAGGCTTTTGTTTTATTCACCAAGTATATTTCTTGCAAACTTGCGAGAGTTTACTTGGTCAAGACTTTGGTTTGCCTATTCATAGCATGCAGTTATATGTCTAACTTTAGGTCCTATTCAGGAATATTACCCACCACTTGGGATTAGGCAAAAAAAGAAAAAAAAAAAAAGACTCTGCAACCTTTCAGTATCACACTTGAGCATTTTCTGACAAGCCTACCTAAGGATCATCTGACTGTTTTGTGGAACACAAGTTTATTTGACTTAATATTCTCAATTGATTACAATCCAAATGCATTATACACTGTAAAAAAGATAGAAAAGATAGCCTAGTAGAAAAAGATAACCACAAAGATAGGTTTGGCTACCCTGTAGGACATTTACAAGTTTTGGGTTAATTTAGTTATCTTATTTCAATATTCTTTTTTTCCACAGACTACATAAATCCTAATTTATCATACTTTCATTGAGCTATCTTTTCCATTCTGTCATTTCCCTCATTCGTGAGTTGAAAGAAACTTCTACATGTACTCTCTTTCTTTTTGCATGAGTTATGGTATTAATGATTAAAGAATTATGCCTTGATTTTATACAAACCTCATTTCTTTACCAAACATTTAAACCTTTCTTCATATGGCAGACCACTCATCCCATCCCTTTAATGATTAATTAATCTCACTTGTATCATCCTCAGTCCTTTTGTTGCCTTCCCTGAAATATACAGTTTGCATAAAATGGGTCATGGGAATAAGATTTTTGTGGATGTGTTCTGAAAGTAATGAAAAGAGAATTGTGGATTTTATGTCATCACAGATTAAGTGTTGCAGAGACCTGGTTGGGGCTGAGGGGAATATGAAGCACGAAACAAGCTGAAAATGGCGTGCCCTGAAGTGGGTGGCATGATCCCAAGCTCTTTGAAAAAAGGAATGGAGATGAGTAAATTGTGACTTGAATTAAAGATGAATAGAAGAGACCCGGGGCACCTGGGTGGCTCAATCAGTTGAGTGTCTGACTTCTGCTCAGGTCATGATCTCACGGTTCATGAGTTTAAGCCCCATCTCGGGCTCTGTGCTGACAGCTCAGAGCCTGCAGTCTGTTTCGGATTCTGTGCCTCCTTCTCTCTTTGCCCTTCTCCTGCTTGTGCTCCCTCTCTCTCTCTCTCTCTCTCTCTCTCTTCTTCTCTCTCTCTCTCTCAAAAATAAACAAATATTTTAAAAATTTTTTAAAAAAAGAAGAGATGCTACAAAATATTTAGTCCAGTCCGAGCCTGAGGTCCTAGGTTGCCTTCACAGGATGCTGGTCTTTTCACTTCTTAATGACTATAGAAAAACATGTTCTGACATTATGGGAATCCTTAAAACAAGGAGTCTTTCTGCCTAAGAAAGTAGCATCTTGAGGCTGTTGAATTTGGTCTTTGGGTTCCATAATCAGAATCAGAATCAGACAGAACATGAATGTAGGTTAGGCACCACTTCTGCAAACCTGCATCTGCAGGATGAATATGCGAGAATGAATGAGAAGGGTGGGCAGACAACCCTGATGATTTTTTTCACCCTCTTTGAGGAAAGGAAAGACTTGGGGATAAAATGGGATATTACTCAAATGAGAAAAACATGTCCTAAATAAATTGTATCTGTTTGGATATCACAGTGGTTTGGGTGCAAACCAATAATTCAAAGGTTGGTATGAGTATGAAGAATTGATGAATTCATCCTACATCTTTTTTCCTGAAACAATTTAAAGTCCACAGGGAAAAAATTGTTTATCAAAGGTAGGGCATCAAATCCATTTTCCTCTAAACTAATCATTTGGAACTTATATTCTTACCA
>NW_024081005.1:595392-626103 GCF_003009895.1 Hyaena hyaena
CTCAGTTTTTGTCAGCATTCAAGAGTCTCTCATGGTTTGCCTCTCTCCCTTTCCCCCACCATTTCCGCCCTTCTTCTCCCCCTTGTTCCTCCGTCAAGTTCCTCCTAATCCTCCTATACGTGCAAACATATGATATTTGTCCTTCTCTGCCTGACTTATTTCGCTCAGCATAACACCCTCAAGGTCCATCCATGTTGCTACACATGGCCAGATTTCATTGTTTCTCATTGCCATGTAAACGGAAAGATTTTCCATGCTGATTTGAATCAGAACACATCTTGGCAGATGCTTCAACTACTGTCACACCAACCTTAGGAAGAGTTCAACACAAGTGACCAAGGAAAGAGGTTTTGGCTGGAGGGGTTCATAGCCTCTATATTGACGTGGTGGTCAGGGGGCATGATGGCTCTGTTTTTTGATGAGAAGCAGTTACACTTTAACCAGCCCTTGTCAACATTTCTTCAAGATTCACTACTATCTTAAAGAAGTTCTGAAAGAACTGTTCTAAGTTTTTGTCATTATAATCATTATAAACAATAATCATTATGATTAAAATGAATGCCACACTGAATATTAAAAAGAATAGAAGGAAAATCACTAGAGAGAAATAATCATGTGATATTAGTGTACGTGCTCTATTAGCAATGTACTGCTGCAATCTCTCTTTCAAGGTCAAGAAAAATATATGAGTACTGGTTTATTAGTTATTCACTGAGAGTGAGTACCTGAAGGAGAAGGTTGTCCTTTTACAACACCATTTTTAGTCTTTTCTTCTGAATTCATTACTTCCTTGTAGATAAGTTCTGTAAGAAACAGTTATCAGTGTCATAAAAAACCAAATTCATCTTTAATATGCAGATAAAACTTGTTAATGAAAAACAATAACATTCTGATGGGGTTGAGTAAATTAAAAATCAACTAGGATTCCTTTGCTCCTCTATTTCTACATTTTCTTGCCAAAGCGCAGAGCCTTGCAAAAGTAAGTGCTCAATAAAGTATTTGACCAAACAAATGTATGAAGAATACACATTCTACTTGGTTCTTAATTCTTTGGAGGATTTCTGATGCCATCTAACTTTATCTCCTAAAAACTTTAATGGACCAGTTTTGAGCCTACAGTTTTCTTCTATACCCACTTCCTAACAGATGCACATACTCTACTGACTTTATTACTTTCCAACAATTTCCAACTACTTCTTCATTTTTTTTCAGACTCAAATCTTGGATTTATAAAATTAAACTTGCCTAAAACCCAACATTATAACAACTATATTTATTTCCAAACTGGCATCCATTTCTGGCTTTTTCTTTGCTAGAGTTAAACTTGTGTATCTTCATTTCTTTTAATTTTCCCCTTTTGGCTAAAAATCATTCAGTCCTACTCATTCTTGCTTTGCAATGAGTTGCAATTTATATAATTATTATCCTTTACTAGTATTTTTTTCTCTGGTTTCCAGTTTAGTCCATGTTCATCTTTAAGTGATATTTATCTCATAATACCTACCGACTCACAAACCCCTGAGAGTGACTTCTTGTCCTTATTTAGAGCAAATTAGAAGTCTTTTCTGTCTATCATTTAGTATCTTAATTTACTTGGTCTACTGTTTGCATGTGCTCATTTTTCCATATTCTCCAACAGGACCCCTTGACCAGAGAAATCTCTTTGCTATCTTTATAACACTTTTTGTTCATCCCTACCCTTTGTTTACTCTGTGTGCCCCCATACTGGTATTTTCCTTTGTTTTCTTTTTCTTTTTCTCAATTTATAATGATTAATTCCCTCAAGACAGCTAAAATATATATCCTTTTCAAAACTTCCTTTTATGTCCCTACCCATTTTGATTGAATGGTTTGTTATGATCTGTATTTGCTTATCTCTACACTATAGTTATTTTATTCTACTCTGTAGTTATTTATATTAGTTTAATAATTCTTCATAGTCTCTGCTTTGTTTCACCCTGAGTATAAATAATCTCGACCATACATTATGTGTTTGGAAGAGTTTTGGTGAAAAAGAATGAACTAATGTATTTATTCATTATTTTCTTACTTAGGATAATTAAGCTATTTAGATATATATATTTTCTATTTAGATTTTCAAGTCCTAAAAATGAAGTGAATGAATTCAGACATTAAATATCTTTTATTTTCTAATGTCTAAAGTAATCTTAGGCATAATTTTATCCATTTTATATGATAATTTTAAACACAAATATGGAATGTATAATTCTGAAATTCTGAATTGAAGCATGCCTTCCACCATAACAAATACTTTGACAATTAGTACTATTTTAAAAAGTATCAGCAATTAATTCCTTTCATTCTTGAGTAAATGCAATATTGTTTTTAGTATGAAAAGATAGATAAAGTTTCAAGAACTTTGAAAATTGTCTGAGAATAGTGACTATAAAATCATCTGTTACCAAATTGCTTTAAAGGGAGATGCCTTGAAGATATTTTCTGAGTTTCAATAAAGCAAAATGTATGTTTAAGTGGTAGAGTCACCTTTCCATTCTTCAATGGTGTGTTCTCTTTCATCCAACTGTTTGTCATATATCTGAGGTGGAGGCTGCAGAATAAAAACAAACAATAAACTTTGTGTAATAACTCAAATATAACTAAACTTTTAGAGCGCATGGGAGTAACTTGCTATCATTGATTTGGGTGGTGATGAGAATCTCACATAATTTTGGGGGTAATTGCAGTGGTGCAGAAGTTAAAATTTCCCCATAGACTTACAAAGGATTCATTTATACACCAATAGTAAAGCAGCAGAATCCAAATTCGTACTTCCCAAAACCTTCTGATTCAGAAACCAAATTTAAGCAACTAATATAGCCAATCTTTAAAAAGCAAATATATATATATATATATATATTAGATTACAAGGATCCAGAAGCTATTTCCTCCATTCACTTGCTTTATAACAGAACCCTACCCAAACTATCCCCCACTGATAAGATTTTATTCCATTCTCAGACCTTCTTGAAGAAGAATCTTTACTATCTCTTAATAGTCATAGTACTCATCCCTAGTATAAAGGCATATTTTAAAAAAATTTTTAATGTCTTATTTATTTCTGAGAGAGACAGAGAGACAGCGTGAGCAGGGGAGGGTCAGAGAGAGAGGGAGATACAGAATCCAAAGCAGTCTCCAGGCTCTGAGCTAGCTGCCAGCACAGAGCCCAACTTAGGGCTCGAACACACGAACCGTGAGATCATGACCTGAGCTGAAGTTGGATGCTTAACCGACTGAGCCACCCAGGCGCCCCTAAAGACATGTTTAGATCTAATCAGCCTTTTATATTTTTTGTGAAGCATCATAAAATATCTTTATATATAGCTGTGTGCTCAATATTTAAATGATATTTTCTCCCCTCAGGCAGAAGACTCTGCCAATTGTTTATAGAGGTGGGTCACTGTAAACCTGAGAGACCCCTTGGTTAGCCCTCTCTAGGATGCATCGTACGAGAGGACCTTCAGTCTGACTTATGGCATCAGCATTTTTCTTGTTATGAAGAGTTCAAAGATGCAAAAGAAGAGGTTTTCATAAATCTAGGTGGCTTCCAGGAAGGAGGGTCTCATATAGATATTCTGATCTCTTCTTCCTGATGAAGAGGAATAAGATCTCCGTATAGGGAAGATGTATCATGATGACCTATGGTAGTTCTACCTCCAGCCAAGAGATGGAAAGAAAAAAAAAACTGCTTGGAAAAATATATCACAATGAAGTAGATGGAGAAGGAGCTAAAGAGCTCCACTGGCTGGCAATGGGTTGAATAAAATAAGAACTACCAATTTCTGGTGCCATGAGTCAGGGGACCCTAGAATTTAACTTGCCTAACACTCCAAAAGCAAAACTCATTGTATGAAACTCAAAAAGTTACTCAATAAAGTGACTCAGGCCTATGAACATGCATTCCTCAAAAATGGCTGTCATATGAAGGCTTTGGACAAGACTTTCAGGGACAGCCCCTGGTTCTGTTGGAGGTTGTTGGCCAGTGAGTAGCACCTTACTACTATAGTCGTCCTTCTTTATTGCATTCAGAACCTCTGATAGACTGAATCATGACAGACATAAATATTCGTTCTAGTCCTGGTTTGCTGGGGTAGACTTACATACTACAGAGTAGCTGTATATGAAAATAAAAGAATTTGCTCCCTTGTGGTCAGAAAACTTAATACAATACTGAATTAATGAGAAATAACTACTGATGATGCCAGACATTCCTTTAACTCCTATAATTGTCACTGGAGCAGAAGACTTTAAACCACCTACTGTGATTCAAACATGGCTGGCTGAGTGGTCTTTCCTGGAAGAACTAAGCAAAAACGAGACCCCACCCTATCCAGTGATGCTGTGGGAACACAGAAACACTAATTATATAAAGATAAAGGGACTGGGTGATTAGGACTGTCTTCAGGACCTGACTAAGGCAGAATCTTCTACCCCAAATGATAAAGGATTCCCAAATTATAGGAATATTAGGATATAATTACTAAATGAGTAAATTTTTTTTAATTTGTGAAACTGTAATCTAAGTAAATGCAAAGCTAAATTCTGGTTATGTAAAGACACTTTGACAAGTGGCAGGTTTCCTGCTTTGCCTCTTTCTTTAATTCTGAGGGAAGATCCTCTGCCAAACACAGTGTACACAAGCTCTGAGAGGTCCCCGAGTTCTATGCTTTGTTGGCACCTCTTTCTTCTAACAATAGATTCAGTTCAGGATCTTATGTGGCTGTCTTCTCCATTAAGTGGATTTTTCCATTCAAGTTTCAAAATTGAACACGGTTCAAGAGTACAGTTCCTGCCAAAGTGTATAAATGCCATTTTTTCTCTGCAACAAAACTGTTTTGAGAGAGGCTTTCCTTGGAACTTCATCATACAGCTGTTGGTAGTGTATAAAGCATGAAATACATAGACTCTAACCACAAACAAACTACAAAGAGAGAAAAAGTACTGAGTCCAAGGTTTTTCCTTTCAACAAACCAAAAGGGCTTCAAAACATACTTGCATTATAGTTATGACCAAAAGGGCTACATGTTCAGAGTTGTGGGGGTTTTTTTGTTTAAGAGGAAATGCAATCACCTAAGGGTACATGCACATAAAGATGTCTTCTACATAAAAATATAAAAGAGGAATTGGCCAATAATCTAAGAGTGTAATATCATATTCAAACATACATACATATATATGTATGTATATACATATATATGCATATATATGTGCTTGTACCACAATCTTTCAATGCAACTTTCCATAACACTATCTGCCTCCATCCTCTAAAGAGAAGCTAGTGTTTTATTGCTCAGTTGTCCCCACCGTTATTAAACAGGAAGGATTCTCTTTTTCCAGGTAACAGTGTAAATAAAAAGGAAATGAGGAATGAGGATAAAAAGAAGGGCCCCAGAGGATATTTCAGGAAAATTTACTAGATTAGAGCAATTTTAGATGGGAGAAAATTAAGGATAAGATGAAATTAAAGACAATATATGGAAAGTTATTAAGGATTGTGACTTGCATGCTTTTGAATATTCCTTAAGAGACTGAAGATTTCTTTCTGTTATTTTGGAAGATTTTGGACTCTACATCCTTGCTTGAAACTCTTACAGACATCGAGACATGAATTCAAATGGATTACATAAAAAATAAATTAATATGGATTAGATATGTTTCATATTTATGTTATTATATATACATGTTTTAATAAATCAGACAACACATAGACAAATACATAACCACTGAGTTAGCAAATATTAGAATTAATTTATTTGTTTCTTAAATTCATTCATTCAGTAAAAGTCTTGGGCACCTAATATACACCATACCATATTAAAAATTGAAACTTCAAAACTGAATGATATGGATGCCGACCTCAAGGAGATCACAATTTAGTGGACTGATATAAAACAGAAAATTAGTACACAACATGATAAAAAATATGTATGTGATATAGAGGAACAGAGTGAAATCTTAACAGAACCCTAGGAAATCATTTTACTTCTTGGAGTAGATGACATCTATGAACAAAAGATGATTTCAGGCCAAAGACATAGAACCTAGAAAACAGCATAGTCGTGTAGGTGGTGTATGCATGTTTGTTTGTTTGGGTGCATACACACACAAAGACAACTGGAAGCAAATCTTTGATAGTAACATATGACATATGTCATCAGAAGTGACAAGCGGTAAGAGCTGTGCCTAGGGAAGATGGGTCAGGCAAAGGCTAGGTCAAGGATGGTCCTCGGTGCCATGATATAGAGCAAAGACTTCTTCCTGAAGTGGAGGAGAAGCCATTGAAGAATTTAAGAGAATGACATGGACAAATCTATGGCTGGGTTGGAGAAAGACACAAGTGAAATCAGAAAGATTTAGGGAGCTAATGTATGATCTAGAAAATAAATTAAAAGGTTTGACTAGAAGATGGAAGGAAGATGAATAGAAAATATAGATTCAAGAATTAGTAGATATTAATATTTATTTAATATTAATTAATAAATTAAAGTGGTAGAATTTTGTTTTTTATTAAATGTGCATAATGAGAAAAAATGATTCCCAGATTACTAAGCTAAATAGCTGGACAATTATGGTTTTTATAGAGCTGTCTAAAGGGACAGAGAATGGAAAAAGAAATGAGATTGGTAGAGAGGTAAGCCAAGTGCTATGTGGATACAGAGGTCTTTTTGAGAATTAAGTAAATGATCTGATGATCATAGGAATGCTGTTGGCTAGAGATGTATAGATTCAAGACTATCAGCAAGAGGGGTTTGTTGAAATCATGACAGTGCATGAGGTCACCCACAGAGTGAATGCAGGTAGGAAAAGTAAAAGGCCAAAATGGACCCTTATCAGACACCAAGGTTTAAAAGTTGACCAGAGGAAGAGAAGTACACTAAGAAGGAGAAGGAGGAGAAAGAGAAGAGGAGAAGAAAAGAAGGAACATTTAAAAGGAATATTTTAAAGAAATACATGGATAATAAAAATATTGTAATGCTATAGAAGTCAAGTGTTCAGAGAGGTTCAAAAAGAGGAAGTAATTATCTATTTCTTGTAAATAAAACAAATGAAGAATTAGTTTTCAAGGAACCAGAAGGATATGATAAAAAGCGTGACTTTGAAGCTCCTAAAGGTTTCCAAACTTCAAAACTACCACCACACCCAGAAAGATCCAGATAGATCCTTGATGGAGTACTTTAATGCCCGATAGCACCTAAAAAAGCAGAATGATATAGAAGAAATATCCTCAATACCAATATGGATATTATATATAAACAAAACAAAAAGAAACTGCAGAATAGACTGGGACAGTAAAAAAGGAAATAAAGGAAGGAAAGGAAAGAAACGAAGGAAAGGAAAGGAAAAGAAGGGAAGAGAAGGAAAGGGAAACTAAGATTCAAAAAACATTCTTCTAAAGATATCTTGAAGTCATATAACTAATTAATGGTGGATCTTTGATTAAAACTCAACTTAAAAAATAATTCAGAGCAAACGTTAATAGAGATTAATCTAAAATAAGAGATAATGAAACAATATTTAAAGTAAACATCTTTATAAAATAAGAAATAGAAACACAAGCCAGTAGGGTGATTGTATATCTCACTTTTCTCAAAACCATCCCAGTTTTTGCTTGTTGTTCTTATAGCTACTTACAGTCCTCAGGCTTTTATTCTCACAAGTGTTTGGAAGACAATTATATGAGCATACTACATAGCAGTGTTATGACATGGCATTTTGGTTTCTACTACTGGAGGCTCAACAATTTCAGCTGTCTACCCCTTTCCTGCTCTAAGGCATCATGTCAGCATTTTCTTCCATTTCCTCCATTTTTAAAAATGTAAAACTTAACTATAAAATATGGCTTTTGCCAGAAAGCACTAAAGGAGTACAATACTACATAATAAAATTGGGGTTGAGTAATTTGTGTCCTGTCAGCATTCTTTTGAGTTCTTGCAGCTGAACATGATTTCTTGCTGAAGAGATCTCTTTACGCAGTATCTATTCAAATTCCTAATTGATTCCCCAAAGGTACAACTTGCTCTCTTGTGACTTCATTTTATGTCACATATTTAAGTAATGCTTCATTAATTAAAATGTATGAATTTATTCTTTCCTTAATCTTCAAAATAACCCTGTCTTCAACAGCGTCATAGAATGTTAGAGATGGAAGAGAGTTTTAAAGGTTATCTAGTGCCACTCTTATGCGATTTGCAAATGAGAATATAAAAACCACACAGTTGATTTGTCCACGGTCATAGAGCTAATTAGTGGCAGAGTAAGAATAAAATGCACGATCTCTTATGGGGAAAGACAGAATGGAGGAATTCTAATGGGTTGCAGAAATGTTAAGTTGAATAATTCAACACTTACAAAAGATTTCCATGAGTGACAAATTTGAGCCTGCCACTCTGATTTCTGTTCCAATTTTCTGTCAGTCTACACACATAGCTAGATCTGGCAAACATCACCCAAATAGTCAACACTTACATCCTGAATGCTTTTGGTCAAAATATCTTGGACAACATCAAGACTTCTATACATGTGAATATCAAAAGAGATGAGAACCAGATATGAGAAATCTAAGTCATGCAAAGTTGTTTATCCTAACCAGTTTTGAGCCCTGATTTAACATTGTTTCTGTATCTGCCATGTTCTGAACCATATGACAATCATCAAGTTGGTGTTTGTTTTCTGCTTTTTTTGTCCTAATTAAGCATACAGTATGGTTTTGTTCCACTTTTTCTGTGTTCTGCTGTCATGTTGAAAATGCCTCATTTGAAAGCTTTAAATAGCATTTTCTTTTAGGGTATGCATTCTCTATTAACTTGGCAGCTGGATCAAAGAAAATGATATTATGTCTTATTGAAATGTGCTTTGTTTTTTCATATTGACTTTTGCAACTTGAAGAATGTGAAAAGATGCATGATTCATTGTAAGACTTCAACCAAGAAGGGTGAATTTTAGTATAACATTAGACCAGAAAATCCATTTAAAAAAATGTGCAAAATTTGATTTGTATTTCCATGAATCTATACATATAGAATACTTTTCCAAATGTATCCTCAATTTTTGATGAATAGAATTTCCTAAAATTTTAACCTCCTCAGTGGAAAATTAATATTTAGATGGAATAATTTTTATGCCTATTGCATTAAATGATATCTACTATTTTACAGTTATGTTTTAGCTAATGACACTGTTTAGTACATTCAATTTTTTCTCAAACTTTATATACTGGTAGCATCAAGAACATTTCACTATCCACAATGGAGTTCAATATTTGCTTAACAGTCTTACCAACTATCTTATAAATTAGTACAATAAAAGTACAATAGCAATATGCACAATTTATCAAAATAGCTGGCTACATTATATTTTCCAGAGTTACATTGGTTGTAATCTTATACTGTAATCTTATTATGCAGTAACCAATGACTTGGTTTCCAATTACCAAAAACTTCAGTGTCTTCTAAAAGTAGGCAAATGGCAACTTGTAATGTACTATCTGTTGATTTTTTTTAAATTTCTCAAGCAAGTTTTAGAAACTGGGTCCGAGCTTTTGTATAGAAATTAAAGAATCTAATACAACAAATGAAGTAAATGTCCTTTAAAAGTCTGATAAATTGAGAGTACTCCACAATGAGAGATAAAAAGTCAATAAAACCTGTTTCTGGAAACTAAAATGATTATTTCTCCTTTCCTAAGTTGCCTTACATTTGGTTCCCAAGCAGAGCCCCAGAAGTGCTCTCAGGGGTACCCTGGAAGAGCAGAAAGGAAGATAAGTAGGCAAGCATGAATGTCAAAACAGAATGACCTTAACAAGAATTGCTTTGGTCCAAAAGCCAGGCTATTCTATGTCAAAGAGTAAGTGTGATAATAAATGAAGATTTGTGAGACTGAATCACTCCTTTAAGAAGTGTATGGGTGGGGGGGAGAGAATGGTAACTTTTGACAATTTGGATATAAGGAAGGAGTATAGGATGACTCCCAAGGATTTGCTTCAATCATATGGGAGGAAAGTGGTGCCATAGATTGAAAGGTGTGAGTTAGGGTGGGGGGATAGGGGCACCTGGGTGGTTCAGTTGGTTAAGCATCCAACTTTGGCTCAGGTCATGATCTCACGGTTTGTAACTTTGAGCCCTGCATCGGGCCCTGTGCTGACAGCTCAGAGCCTGGAGCCTGCTTCAGATTCTATGTCTCCCTCTATCTCTCTGACCCACCTCTGCTCATGTTCTGGCTCTCGAAAATGAATAAAAATGTTTAAAAAGTTAAAAAAAAATAAAGGTGTGATGTGGGGGAGGAGAAGGTGGTGGTTTTGTGTGAATGGGGATACATCCATTTCAATATTTGACATGTTAATTTTGAGATGCCATTTTAAATGTCAGTGGTATTAGATTTACAGATCTGTAATTCAGGACAACTCTATGGGACAATGCCTAGATTTGAGAGTCATTTGTGGTACTTAAAATTAAGGCTGTAGTCAAAGATAAGATTCTCAGGGTAAAAAAGAAATTAGGGCTATAGGAGAGAATGCCTGGGATTCACAACTCTAGGGGAAGAGAAGACAAAAAGTAATAGACACTGGAGAACAAAAGTAGTGTCACCATAGCAGTCAAGGGGTAAATATATCAAGAAGGAGAGTGTTGTCTACCTATTAAAATAGCAAAGATGACAGTTTTTTGGACATGGCACCTAGGAGGCTACTGGTGATCTTAGAGAAGGCAGTTGCAACGTTTGAGGAGTGAACTACAGTAGTTGAGTAAACAAAGGCTATTTTTCTACAAAAATGTGGCAATAAAAGTGGAGGTTACTTCCACTGTTAATGGCACCTTTCACTGATAAAAGTATAGTAAAAAAAATGCTGGCTTTCTTTTTTCTTTAAAATGAAGGGAGCTAGACAATGTTTACTGGTATAATTATCAGTGGTATTTGATAGGATGCATACAGAGAAAGAAAAGACTCATAGGCAGAAAAGAAAATCCACACACACAAAAATACTGTATCCTGAGGTTTCCTGGACTTTGTGTAAGTGACTCTATCACAGCATTATCACTTTAGCCTCCTTTACATCATCTTCATCTAGGACCAGTCATAGAGAGCTGATTTTCATATATTATCTCATTTAGTCCTAACAACAACCCTTCTCTTTTAGGTATACAGCTAAAGCATGAAGAGATTAATCTATAAGTAAGTGGTGGACGTGGTGTTTAAACCCAAATCCAACTGGATATAATATCCATATTCTTTGCAACCAACTATAGCTTATAATACAACTGCTATATAACAACTATAGCTGCTAATCCAACTTTTGGAAATAAATATACTTAAAAAGTTTTCTTAGTTAACAAAGCAACAGAGAACAAGGGAAAAGTCCATAATACTTTCTTTAGCTGGAGGAACCCTCATAATGCTAGTAATTAGTATTACAGACCCAAATTTCCAAATCCACTCAATCAAGGGGTTGGTATATGCACTGTATTGTGATGCTGCCACCTTGTGGTCAGAAAAAAATCAAATATTAAGTAAGGTGCTTCAGTGTGAGTTCATCATTTTCATCAAATTGCTCACACTCATGAGTTATCAACTATGGTTGCACACTGAAGCCATCTGTGACCTTTAAAAATGCTGATGCCCAAATTGCGCCTCCAGAAATTCCAATTTAATTGGTCTGGAGTGAGATCTGGGCATCAGGATATTTCAGTGCTCCCCAGGTATTCTCGTGTGCAGCCAAGATTAAGACCTCTGTTCTAACTATTTATACAGTATTCAAAGCAAGTTTTGTCATTTGATTAAGTATGCTTCAATAGTATATATGTAAGAGAAAATGACAGAGAAGCTATGTGATTTTTCTCTTAATCTTCAATGATACCTATTTGTTGGTAGAATAAAACAATTCGTGGATATAAATCATCAGATGCTATGGTTTTAAAGAAGAGCAAAGGAGAGGCTTGTGAATTTTAATTACAGTGGACATGAGATTTGTATCTCAGAGTCAAATTCAGTCTTTAGAAAAAATGAGCGAGAAGAGTCTCTAAACTTCTTGAATCAGTCATAGATTTTCTGACTGGAACAATGGAAAGAGAACTGCCCTCAGAGCACCCTTGACCCTGACACTAGTAAGATGAGTGACCTTGGGCAAGTCATTTTGTTTGTTGTGACTCTTAAGCATCTGGAGAGAGTTTCATAAATTGCTTTGTTCAGGAAGAAACAAATTCCAAATGTATAACAAATATCATTCCAGGTAATTTGGCAAATCTCTTCTGAGGACCGGTAATGTGCAGAGCATTGTATGATAATTTGTTATATATGAAAAGCACTAGAGTTGTCTGGAGACCTCATATCACTAAGTGACCAGAGGAACTTTGAAAGCTAGCAGTGCAAATTTTAATTATAATGTGAACTAAGAATAATTAGAAAGCTTAATTAAATAATGCTCTAGAGGCTTACAAGAAAGTTAAATTTAGATTTCTTTATTTTTCACTTTGTTCTGTAGCTTTCTCAGTGGTTAGGCCACAAATTTATTTGCTTTATTCCATCAAAAAGTTTAATCATGTCTTAAAAATGGAAATTCTCTGCTGTTCCTTGGAAACTAAATTTTTCTATGGTTCTTTAATCAAAAAGGCTGAGTGATTGCATCACCAATCATGCAGTGTTCAAGTCATTAATCGTTCTTTTTCATTCATTCAACATGTAGTTATTAACCAACTACAATTCATTCTTAAATTCCACCACTCTAAATCCAAAATCTAATCATTTACAACTCATGTTGATTTTAGTTTCTAAACCTCTCTTTAGTCTTTTGCCTGTGTCTACCCTCAGACACCATCAGTTCTAATCTATGTTTCTACAGGTTTGTTCCTCCGCCTTCCATCTTCCTTTTCTCTACTCCAGTATCATTTTGCAGACAGAGTGACCTTATAAAAGTTCAAATCCTATAATGCTATTCTTCTGTTTGCTAGTTTTGAATGGCTTTCCTTCACACTTAGGATAGAGAACATGCTCATAATGTTTATTCACTCCTTCCTTACCTGGTCCCTGCCTACAGCCCAAATCATTTCTCGCTTTTCTCTACTGAGTCAGCCCCAATGATGTGTGGTTCTCCCAAACTTCTCCTAACCCTGGGATTTAGCATAACCCTTTCTTCTACCTGTCTTTTTCCACTTGGATAATTCTCGCTTTACCCTTCGTGTTTCTATTTAGGTATTAATCCCTCCAAGGAGCTTTCTCTAACCCACGTTACTAAGTTGAGGTTTTTCCTATGTGCATCAATTTACTTAAAATTTGGACTACTTATCACCCAACATCTACTGTTTTATTCTCAATAAACTGGGGACAACATCTCGATGACAAAGATTGTATCTTTGTTTATCAGAGTCTAACAGTGTACAAAGTACATAATGGACATTCAACACTTCTTTGATAACATTTGAGTAAAGATTTGATTGAATTAATGGAGGAAGCCATGTAGATATCTGGGGGAAGAATGGTTAAGGCAGAGGAAACTGCAATGCAAAGGCCCTGATGGGGGAGCTTGCTTCGCATGCTAAGGAACAGCAAGGAGGCCAGTACACTAGAGCTGAGTGGAAAGAGAAGAGTACAGAAAATGAAGTCAGAAAGTAATCATGAGCCAGATCAAGTAGAGCAATGTTTGGGTCTTTACTAGCACCTTTAAGGTAACCAAGAATAATGGACTGAGATAGAAAATATCAGAGTATGAAGGTTTTCCATGTATGTATGCGTGTGTGCACGCGCATGTGTGTGTTTGTATGTGTGTGTGTGTGTGTGTGTATACTGGGTCACAATATAAAACACCTTTCTTACTATGGATTATGATAACAAAATTTGGAAGAACACAGAAGTACAGCCTTGTAAACCATTGCAAGCACTTCGAATTTTATTATAAACAGAATGAGAAGCCAGTGGGGAGTATTAATTGAGTAATTATGTAGCCTGCTTCACATTTTAAGAGGAAAACTCTAGGCACTCTGGAGGACAGACTGCAGGAGATATAAGAGGGCAAGAAGACAAGTTGGAAACTAGGACATGGTCTAGGGTAGAGATGATGTTTACGTAGACCAACAGATGAGGAGTGACCCAAGTCAGGAAGTATTTAGAAGGCAAGGTCGGTAAGATTGGTTGAGGATAATCATCAGTTTCTAGAGATTTCCTGAGGTTTAAATAAGGTTGGACATGGAAAGGTTTTTATAATCACTAGAGAAGTTCTCAGCATAGTATAGTTGAATTCAATTAAAATTAAATATATTGGTCATACAATATGCATTAGCCAGTTTTCTGTACTCAGTAGGTAAAGCTGAATTTCTGCTCCCAAGGAACTTTACAGCAGTGGAATTGGGAAGGATAGACCTAAATGTGAATATTTCAGCATAATGTGTGATATGATAACGTCATATGGAAGATTATAAAGAAAAAATGTTAACTTAAAATTTTGTGAAGGAAAACCTTTTACTGTAAGACTTTCCACAGGCAAAAGGCCACATTCGTCTCAATGAGATATTATAAGATAAAAATGAGCTTTTAAAGGAGCTAGAAAAACATTCTGGGTGAAAACTCAATACATTGAACACAAATATTGCTGAATCAGCCTATAAAGGATGCATTTGTACCTGTGCCCTATAGTCACAAAACAGAAGCAAAAAGAACAGAGGGAAACATCTTCAGCACTTCTATATTAGTAACATGACTCAATCACAATCCATCTTAAAGACATTAACCAGAAAAAACCATACTCCTCTAATTAGCATAAATGAGCAGCCCTAAGATACAAATCCACAGTGAATACAGAAACATAGTTATAGATTAGAAACTTTATTAAGGAAAATGAGTTTACCTACACTTTACCATCATTATAAGAATATTATTGTATTTTAACGTAAAATGTAATGCTTTTAAATTCCAAAATACTTTTCTTAATTTAAAAATGATTTATACAAATTTTTATTTTTTCTCTCCTGCACTGGTTTTGCTGAAAAATCTTAGAACATGACATAAAGTTTCAAGATCAATAAAACTTTTCAATCAAGTATAAAGAGTTCTACTAATCTAATAATAACTGCCCCTCTCTATATATGGTTCAATGCATCTGGCATATTATATTAAAAAAGTTCATGTACCATTTTATACACAATATGTTTATCAGAAAAAAAGTGTCAAATGTTATTATTTTAAATTTATTTCTATTCTACATTTTATCATTATTAACTTATTAGAATTATTATTTTATATTTATTATTATATTTACATTATTTTAACTTATTAAAAGACTTACTTTGTAATGAAAAATAGGACTTTTTAAAGGATACTGTGATATAATGAAATGAACACTGGCTGAGAGCCTTGGTTTTTAGCTGTGAGACTGTGCAAAAGTCAATTTAAAATTATGTAAAATAGGAATAATGGGATCTAGACTTTTGGCTGGAGTAACGCAGGATAGTAACACGGGTGGGAAGGTTAAATAAAACAGTCAATATAAAAGTGATTATAAACACTTCATTAATTTAATGAATTACTGTAAACATACAGTGTGCTAGGAACGTGTAGGGTCTTAGATAATGCCGATGAATGAGACAACCCCCTTGCCCTCAAGTGGTTCCTATAACAATAATATTTAAGGTATGTGCAGTGAGGACAAAGTGTCCCGAGGTAGAAGGGTGATAGGGTAGGACACAGAATCACCTGAGGGTGAGGGACTACTTCCAGGTAACAATTTGACCACAAGAATCTGACACACCCCACACATCCCATCAAGAATCATTTCCTTCAAGAGGGCTAATGAATTGATGACCATAATGAACTGATGACTGTTTCTCAGTATGTTGTGAAAGCCAAAAGGTCTCACTAATGTAAGGTATCACCATTGCCCCTATTTTTCCATTTAATTAATACATTTCATATAGTGGGCTTTCTTCAAACAGAGCATGTGTTTTCATTCAGTAATGAAATAGTCTGATTAGGGACAAATTTAAAGAGAAAATAACTCTGAGCTTTTTTAATAAGAGAGAAATAAATGACATTTTCATTTACTTTATGTCATATAGGTTAAAACTGTTAGGCTTAAGCTATTTCAATAACACCAGTAGGCTAACAAGTCCTTCTTTAGTAACAGCACATATTTTCAGTTTACTGACCACTTTCACATATTAGACTTTACCTCTTGAAATACTGTTAGATGGGGTATTTCCTGGGTGAAGTTTAGTTATAACAATTATATCACCAAAACTATCTAAAACTATCCCTGAATCTGTTGTTCTTTTTTCATCCCCACTACCATTTGAAGTTTATTTTATGAGCATCTCTTAACTACTTCTCTTGTTTCATAACTGGTCTTTCTCTAACATTCATCATCCCACCAATTAGAAAAAAAAATCATCTACTTAAAACACATATCTCTGATTGATACTTCTCTAGTCATTTCCCCCACCTTCAGTGTGGGTGCTTCCTGGGAAGAACTTAATGGTGCTTCCTGCCCTGATCTCTGCTTACATTTCTCACCACCCTAATCCCTGGCCACACTGAATTATGTCACAGTTCTTCAGAGGAACTGCAAGAAGGTCTTTCTTCTCTTCTGGCATTTGAATAGGCTGTTTCATTTGTCTAGGAAGGTTTTACTCTTCCACCTCCTTTCCATTTGCTAACTCTTACCCATCCTTCTGGTCCTATCTAAGTCCTTTCTTGCTCCTGAAAGCCTCCTTTGTCTAAGAAAAGGTGGGTAATACATTATTCCTTTTACCACCATAGCACCTTTTCACAGAATTCATTAGAGTGCTTATAATTTATTTATCTATCAACCCTACCATACTCTAAGCTACTAAATAACAGGAACTAAGTCTTCTTATTATTAGTATAATTAATGAGTCCTCAATTGCCATGTGTTAATTGAAGTTCAATAAAAATTTGGAGAATGAATGAAGTGGACCTGTCCAAGGTAGAATGAAGCCTTGAGTCTGTGGCTTCTTGTTGTAGACCCCAAGTGGTCTCCATTGTGCTCTACTATATTTGTGTATCATGACCTTGATCTCCACACTCTGTAGCTCTTTGTCTTCTCTCATTGCCTACATTAAGTTTGAGGAACTACATTATCTGCTTCAATATTATGAATTAATTCATTGTAAGCCAATTTTTTTGCTTAGATTGTTGCTAAGCCTTCCATTTGTAGTGGAGCTTAAGGACTCTTCTATGAGTGTAAGTGTAAGAATTATGGCCAATAACAAACTTCTTTGTGTCATCAAACAAGAGAAACAAAGCAATGGAGCAGGGAATATGAGCAAGCCTGCTTCAGAAAAAGAAATGGGGACACATAGCTGTATTATGAAAACAGCATTCTGGAGTATATATGAAACACAGTCACCAAAAGTGCTTTTTGCTGAACTTAGTCCAAAATAACAAACATCTTAGATACAAAAACTTCAGAAAAAGTGATTGAGGGATGGCATTTTGTCCATCACTACTTTTAGAAAAACATGAAAAGAGCTCAGTTTTCGAAAAGCATATAAAGATGGGAATCAGTCTCCCTGGAATTGGAAGTTGTGGGGAATTTCTTTTGGTTACGAATTAAAAGCATTTTTCATAAACAATAAATTCCATTCTTTCACATAATATTGTAGGCCAATATTCCACAAGTGACCCTGTGAATCTCATATTAAACCTTCACCAAATTATGGAAGTTGGTTTTCATCATTCTTACGACTGTCTTGCCATTAGAAAGAGACAATAATTTTATTATAGCACATACTCTGTGAAAGACCATAAACTTTTAATAGACTTATAAAAAGGGAGTGTAACCTTTTCAATATTCTGTCTCATCGTTGGATGAATCCATTTTACCTTCTCCTCACATATAACAGATGCCCTAGGGCCTAAGCAATGGTTCTACACTTGGTAAGAAAATGTTCAGATCCAGCCTTTTCCCTGAATTTGAAGGTTACCATAATTTAGCACTCAAGAATTCTTCCTGCCTACCCTTTTCCTGATTCTGCAGCTCCTCAAACTTCCAGTCTATAGACTTTTGGTTTTAGTTCAGTTCTAATGGCATATTTACTTCATTTCTGCAGTTTTCATTTAGGCTAAAAACAGTAAAGATAACATTGTACAGATTAAATAACTGTTTTCACATGACTATACATACATTTTCATCGTCATTAAGGATTATACTTTCTAACTATTTTCCCTTCTATCCTTATAATGTGAAACTTCCCAATTTACCTCTTACCCTTGATACTGTAACCAACTCTAAGCATGATTTCTGATACAAGATGGTTAATTCATTTAGCTCTATGATCTCTCCTGCATAATGAAGAAGTTATGCCTTTTTATGTGTTTTTTGTTCACTTGTTTATTTCACTTTTATATTGAAATGCACAACATAAACACCTTCTTGGAAAACAAAGAAACAAACAAAAGTCTTTGGAGACAAACAGGGCAGAGAAAAATGGATAGTGCAAAGGAAGTAAGTCATTCATTAGGAGAAAGAAAGTAGAAGCAATATATGAGGAAAGTTGGACTTGCCATTATTAGGAAATCTGTCATTCAGTGGAACGATGCCACCAAAAAGCTATAAACCAATTTTCCAACTGAACTCTTGAAAGCTTCATAGCACAAGAAAACATCTAGCTACTTGAAAAGTAGATACTGGCTGTTAATTTCTATTTCTTGAAGAAATGACATTTTTAACTTGTCTAGGACCACAGGAAACTTTTTCATACTGTCAATAAACTTCTAAAAGTCATAATAATGAAAATTGAAAGCATAGCACTTTATTTTTATCTGTCACTTCCACTGACATACCCTTTCTAAAAAAAAGTAGGACCTTTACAGATGAAAAGTTCTTTTCATACAAATAAAAATGATCTCAAGGAAAGAAACTGAGATTTTCTAAAGCAATGCATTAACTCTTCTGGTTACACCTTTAACTGATACCCAACTCTAACAGCAAACTATCCATATTTTGTAGTTCCCTATCCAAAACTTTCTGTGGTAGACTAGTGCTTTTTAAATATTAGAAGTTGGGGTGCCTGGGTGGCTCAGTCGGTTGAGTGTCTGGCTTCGGCTCAGGTCATGATCTCATGATTTGTGGGTTCAAGCCCCACGTCAGGCTCTGTGCTGACAGCTCAGAGCCTGGAGCCTGTCTTCATATTCTGTGTCTCCATCTCTCTCTGACCCTACCCTGCTCACACTGTCATTCTCTCTCTCAAAAAAAAATTAAAATAAAATAAAATATTAGAAGTTAAATTTGGACATAACATCTCCAAACATATCATAATACTATGAACTGCCATAGGCAATCTCTAGGAAGATGTACACATACAATTACAGGCATGTAATTTCAAGAATTTTTTCATAAGCTCTCAAAAATGCTCATGTTGTCTCTCTCAGAAATAAATAAAACATTAAAAAAAATTTTTTTAATCTATCCAAGGAATCTCTAGGGGTAAATAAATCCTAGGATAAGAAGGCTTAGTGCTAGATAGTGAGCTCCTAAGGGCAGGGAAAAGTTTCCCTTATTTGTGCATCTTACCTTCTGTACAGTGCTCATCATAGTACTGGGAACGTAGTAAGCATTTGTTACATTGAATGGTGCAGGATGGGCATATGTATATTTGGGGATTTTTTAATTTTTTCTTTTAATGTTTTATTTATTTCTGAGAGAGAGAGAGAGAGAGAGAGCAGGGGAGGATCAGAGAGAGAGGGAGATACAGAATCTGAAGCAGGCTCCAGGCTCTGAGTTAGCTGTCAGCACAGAGCCCGACGCGGGACTGGAACCCACCAACTGCGAGATCATGACTTGAGCTGAAGTCGGACGCTCAACCAACTGAGCCACCCAGGCACTCCTGAGGATTTTTTAAAAAGGAGAATATACTATTAAAAAGTTTACCATGTAGTTATATATCATTGAATCTGGTAGAGACAGAGAAAAGAAAACATTTTAAGTAAAAAACCAGAGTTGATTTAGAATCATAAACAAGGCTAGCCACCAAATAAGCATTATTGCTAGAAATAGAACTAAGTGACCTTGAAATTACAAGGTTTCTATATAGCAATTAACATGTGGACCTTGTAGAAAACCTCACCACCTCTGCAGTTTATTTATCAATAAAGGTTGTATATTGAAAACACTCATAAGGATAGGAGGATGGGTAGGAGTGCCTTAGAGCTGCACTTGAACTTACATAGTTTAGAAGAGATTCTTTTATGAAAAACAAAAAAATTGTGGGGCAGAAACAGTCTAGTTTGATTATGTTAGCAACGCTGCAGGTAGGCAAACAAGGTAGGAACACAAGTTACCAAACAGGTTGTGTTTCCTAGAGATTAGCCATTTTTATGACCTATACAGGGCAAAGTTGTTGAATAGAGATTCTCTCTTCTGACCTACTTCCTATTCTTTCTCCTCTTTGTATTCTTGTTCTTATTATAAAATAGGTTAAGTTTTCATTGACAGCACACCTTAAGGTTCTAACATTGACTTCTTTGCCTATCTCCTAAGGAGCAGCTCTAAAAGAGACAGCACTATTTGTTTTTTGTTTTTCTTCCACAGTTTATGAATTACCCTACCTTGTGGCATCCTAGACAGATTCCATAATTGAATAATCTCCTTTCCAGGATTAAAATATTAAGAAAATAAAATACACTCTCACAAATGATTATTCTCTTTAGTTAAGTAGGTGAATCTCACAATACCTAGGAAGTCAACTTGGAGAGAAGAAGAAGAAGTCTAGAGATTTGGAAAAACCTGACATAGAACTCAGCCTTTCAAAGAGCACCAGATGTGGAATGTTCTAAAAAAATAATTTCTGCTCCTTCTCCACCTTTTGAAAAGAATTCTCCTTCAGTGGTCCACTCAAGAGATTAACAGTATTCACTGTCTAAAGGGCTCAATGTAATATATGAAAAGAAAAACCTGAGCACAGACTCTACCAATCAGCAAAACAGGTAACGCCTGAGAATGACCTATTCAGCAACTCCAGTTTTGACATTCAAGAATCTTATATAGTGGATTCAAAATATCCCAATGATTTGAAATTAAGAAGAATGTTTTTCTTCAGCACAACAATTTGCTAAAATTAGAGACAAATGAATTAGTGTTTGAGTGAAGTACATATTTTTCTTATAAGTCATGTAGAGAGAAGGGCCACTAAAAGCAGGTGGCTAAATCTGTGTACAACAAACATTTTGACAATCTCTCACCAACATAACACACGGCATCAAAACAATTCCAGTGTGATTCAAAAGATATCTTCACTTTAACAGCTGAGGCACTGGGCATGTAAAATGTACTGCAAGTTATATTTTCTCTAGAAGGCAATTAGTAAATTGCTCACATTTTGCTGCTGAAAGAATACATCAGCATGAACAGATGGAAATTTAGAATTCCACGAATGGCAGATATTAGAAATTAGAGACATTGATTTAACTTTCACCAAGCAAATGAGAATCACAAAATATGAATTGCTCTTTCTATAATTAAACACATAATTAGAGTGCATAAAAATTCACACCCATTGTAGCTCATGTTTCTTCCTACATATTTCTAAATTTGTATACATACTGAGTATAACAAAGCTACTTAGAGTTCACCTCCTCACTGAAAGAGTCTTCTATGACACATAGATGGCACCAAGCTATTTCTCAAATTAAGCCTGCCAGAGTGTTGCACTAGCTCTTTCACAGCATGCAATGTGCTGTAATAATACGAAATCATAAGACTCAAAGAGGTAGTCCTTGTGTCAGGACAGATGGAGAGAACAGCTGAGAGAGGGATTCAGCCAGTTTATTAACTCTATGTGAGAAGAACAAATCATATTTAAAAGAATTTGTAGGAACATTTAGTCTGGGAAATGGAATTTAAATGAAGGCAGTTTTAGGATGGAGGAAAGAGAAAAATGGTATTTCACCTTACAACATCACTCAGTAACCTCTTTGTCTTTCCAACTCCTGACAACATAAGGTCACCCGTGAGTTGCACACAGATTAGTGTATAGACCAGACTAGAGATGGGTACTTTGGAAATATTTAGACTGATTATCAAATTTAAAACACACAGTGAATGCCATATCATACTATGGAAATGAAATCCCTAACATTAAATATTTCAGGCACTGTTTTAAGTTATTCTTTTCCTTGCTCTGAAATGAGGTAGATTATTCTACTTGTGAAAATATTTAAAAGAACTTACATATAGTTTTTGTTTGATATTTTTAAGTTGCTAGAAACAGCATGAGAAAATTTCATGAGAGTGATTCTCTTTATAAAAGCTCCATATAGGACTTCCCTTGAGAAAACTCAATTCACATGCTTTATCATATACAGGTATGTCTAGTTCTAAGTGTTATTTAAAAAAACTATATAAACTTTCAAAATTAATTTCAAGGGGAAAGAACATGATTGCAAGGATTTAAAAAATATGTAAAGAGGATTTTTTAAAATTTCTTACTACAAGTAGGTGTACCTCCTTTATAGCATTAAGAAGCAAACTAGTAATAAGACCACTGATAAAATCCCCTCTGATACTCAGAGACAGAACACCATTTGTCTTGTTTTCCTTTAATGAAAAGCAATGGAGGCAATCAATAGCTTTTAGATGTTTAAGAGAAACTAGTTTTCTTATTATTTTGGTGAAATATAATTTTTCATCCTCAATAGAATTTTTTAGATTGTTACAAGAAAATTCTTCAATAACTCAAATGTTGCTGGTTATGTTTATTTACATATATTTAAAAGGTATTTTCTATAGTTTGGAAGTTACTAATAAATGTTTTATAATACACTTTGTGTCCAAACTGCCTTCCCTCTCAGACTCTCTAAAGGCAAACAAAAATAACCTCTATAACCTGCTTAAGCATGTGTTTCCTATGGGGGAAATCAGGAAACAAAAATGGTAGTTTCTGAATTTCAGATCGATGACTTCTTCAGAAGCTGTCATGAGGACATGCAGTAACTTTTTGATATGACTCACCACAGGGAAATGTCTAAATTACAAAGATGTTAATCCCCTTTCCTCTCAATGAAGAGATGCAGTCTATGCAGAAAACTGTTTTACTTTAGAACTCATTTAAATCATCTCTTTTGGATATTTCAGGTTTAGCACAATAGTGTTAACGTTGACTGATATAACAAAGAGATTATAAAATATTTAAAGCAATCACATATACATTTATTCAGTGGTTTATTGCCAAGAAGTGGACAACTACTGATTGTTTGAACATTAGATGCATCAAATTCATATTCATGATAGTCCATATTTTTTCTTATTCCTGAATTGATGTACATTCTGAGGCTAGCAAAATGCATTTGATGCATTTATAATTGAATATATTTATAGGCTTACTCTTTATTTTTTAGGAACTTATTATAAACTAAAGAGAATTTAGAGGAAGACAATTGGCTAAGCCATAGTTAATGAAGACAAAGATAATACAAGCAATGGGTCATTCATGAAGTAGGTTTAACAGAAGTTAACATATAAAATTCATAATCAAATGATACTAGTTTCTACCATAAAAATATGTTCAAGAGAATAAGAAGTAGAAAATGAGAATGATTACCACCATCATTCTCAAACATTTGAATTTTGTTTGAATGCTCCAGATAGTTAATATATTTATAGATGCATCTTTAAATTATAAATGAAGTCTTTCCCTTACTTAGTATGCCAACTTCAGAATTCTTTGATTATTCAATAATAACCTATGCATTTCAGTTACTAAAACCTGGTCAGGACATTGATTGATATTTCAAGGCAAATAATTTTGTTTTTTAAATCATAGCTAGAGATCTTTAATCATAATTTGTTCAGTGTAATTCAAAGCAATTGATGCACATCTAGTTAAAGACTGGAAGACAGTCATTACAACTTAGTTATAACTGGTTAATATTGATAGAGACACATTATTACAGATTCTTCTTACACTCAGAAAATCACACACTAAACAAGCTAAATAGCCAAATATATAGATACCTCATATTTGGAAGAATTTATGTCCAGAGATGATAAGTTGTAAGATTCCCAATAGATAAAAATTTCCATTAGCTGTTAATTGAATAAAAGCCCATGAACATCAAATCAATATTTTTGTTTTTAAATTCACTGCTTCATCACCAGCACCAATGTCCATGGGATATACAGTTTGGGTTCAATAAAATTTATGGAATGAATTAAAGAATATTAAACTGTTAAATAATGAAGATCTATGCAAACAGTTTCATAGGAGCTGAATAAAGAAGAGAAAAGGCTAAGAAGAGAAGGAAAGACTAAGGAAGAAATAACAAAGGGGTGGGTGAGAAAGAAATGTAAGCAACCATAGAAAACAGATAATTGAATCCTTCATTCCCCCTAAACACATGCTGTCCAACATTAGCTTGACAAGCTTTAGCCTCCTCCTCAACTACATAACAAACAACTGAAAAAGTGACACCAACAGATAAAAGGAAGAAAGTACACACATTAAATTAAAAACCCAATGAGAAATATTCTTAAGCCAAGACTATCAGGTTGGCATAGTACTCATGATTCTTTAGAAAGAAATCACAAGATACTTAAGAAAATGAAATAACTATGAGGGGTTATTGGGGTAATGTTTACTTCAGTTTTACAGTGAGGCCCCTGAGCACCTCCTCCAATCTCCAAACTTTTCTGCTTTCCAGATTAAGTTTGTTTTATTTCAGTTTTACTTAGAATTTGAGAGCTACGAATGAAGGAAGAATGGATAGGTGAGTGCCAGCCTACAGCCTATTTGCCCATAGATACAGTCCTCACCGTTCTTCTTTCTTCTCTGTGTCTCAGAGGCTGGCCCCTAAAGGCTGCATTTCCCAGGCTCATCTATCAGCTGGCTTAGAGCCAGTCTAGCTGACAGGAAGGAGACACTACTAGGAAATGGGGAGAGTGGAGGAAAGCCAGCCTATTTCTCTTAATTCGTCTTTCCAGAAGCATTTGTATCACTTCTATCTCTGTTAACTCTCACTCCCACTAGATAGGCCATCACTACGTAGGCTTAGGCTCCAGTAAACCAATTCCTCGCTTTAGGGTGGGTAGTAGCTTCCTATAACTGCTAATCTCTGGGTTGTTCCAAGAGTACCTGCTCTTGAGTTTTGTGTTCCAAATAGAAAATACTCTTAGTTTTGCCACTGTTAAATGCTCTTTAGTGTGGCTTCTGCTCAGAACTCTGACCTTAGACCTCATGTCTCTCCTGACCTGTTATCCGCCTGTCCTCTTATCTGTCCACATATTGGCATCAACTCCCACTCTGAATTCCTCAGACCAAGCTCTGGAACCTACACTACTTTGACCACAGGCGTATGATTCTCTTCTCAATGCTTTCTGATCCCATGCTTAGCCCTATTCTACTTTTCTCATCATGATTTCTGGTCCTGTGTTCCTGCAGCTGCTCATAATTAAAGAGCTGATACTCTAACTGTTGATATTTGCTGAACAACCACTCTACAATGATCTCTAAGCTCTCATTTAATATTTACCTTGAACAACAACAACAAAGAGTGACCTTGAAATATTTCTAGACCTATGCAACATTAACATTCATATATCTATTTGCAAATGATATATTTGATAAGGGGTTCATATCCCAAATGTATACAGAACTTATACAACTCAACCAATTCAACATCAAAACAACAACAACAAATAATCCAATTAAAAAATGGACAAAGGACCTGAATAAATATTTTTCTAAAGAAGACATTACAGGCTAATAGACATGAAAAGATGCTCAACATCACTAATCATCAGGGAAATGCAAATCAAAACCACAACGAGATATTACCTCAGACCCTCTTCTCTAACAGAATCTCTAAACTCAAGAATCTTGTAGAAACAAGGCAATGATCCTCACTGTTTCTGTATTTCCATCTAACAGACCACAGAGAAGATATTTAAAGTGACTGTTTGGGAAAACAGTCCTGAATGTCCTCTGGTTTCATAAAGATAGTTACAATGAGGATTTATGAACAATATAAGGTGCCTTTATTTTGGCTGGAATAAATGGCACCAAATTCTTATACTTGACAAGGTAGAAGTGAGTATATATCAACAACAACAACAACAACAACAAAAAAAAAGGACCAAATTTTTAAAATCTTGTAGGAGCTATATAATTTCCAGGGATTAATATTTTAAATGTAGAATATTTCTTCTGCAATTCCTTGACCACTGGTCTTTTTTACTAAATATAAGTATCTTTCCAAATCTCAAAATGTAGTTGAAGTTTGCATGTAAAAGTCTAATAGTAGTAATAATAATTATTATTACTACAATTATTACTATAATATTTCTATAATAATTATTATAACTATTATTATTATTACTATTTATATGATCCTTACTGGCTGCAGTACTGTACTAAGCACTTTATGTACATTAACGCTTTAAATTATCAGAAGAACACGATGCATTATGAATGTTCTCTATTTTTAGTTAAGAAAACTGAGTTGCAGAAAGGTTAAGAAACTTGACCAAGCCCAGCTAGTAAGTGGGAGAGCAGAAATTTAAATCTGTCGCATCTTTCATACCTGTGGTGTATGATCAGTTGATGCCTACAACTGAATGAATTGCATGTGTGTATGTTTTTGCCCTCTTGATGAATACTGAAATAGAGTTCGAATGCCTTTCAACTGTCTCATGAAAAAATACTGACATGAAATGTGGCTTTTGCACTCTGTTTGGGGCACATTCTCTTATTGTTCTGAACAGTGTTTGAATAAGAACTTGCTAATAATTTGAGCATTTGTAACTTCAAAACTCTGTGTGTGCTACTACACAAATAGATCACTATTAACCTTGACATTCAATTTTAAAATTTTTCAACTTCTTGGTTGCATGAATAATTTTCTCTCTTAGAGTTATGACAGTATTCATAAGCTCTTGTCTTTTCATTTTTGTACTTCGGCACTTTTAGAAACGTGATAAAATAGCTATAGTAGGATTAATAGATTAGTACACAGCATTTCTCTCCTGTCTACTTTTCTTGAAGACATCACATTCTCTTACAGGTTCTCCTTTATCCCTCTCCACATGCTTCTATTTTCTTTCAGTGAAACATATTTTTACTTCCTCTCATCTTTATATTTCCTTTCCTCTATAATCACGTGAGTTACTTGAACACTGCTTAAGCCTAGAGATCCTGGATAACTTCTAATCACAGAAATTCTAGTTATTTGATACTTCCCTTTGTTTGGAATAGAGAACATACCAGAGTTTATTTTGTAAGATTGTCTTGGCAGTCTTGGCAGAAAATATATCATACCATTATGGCTTTGCCATGCATCCAATAAAGAAAGGTTATTTTACTTTGAATGTATGTTCACATGCAATAACAAAGTCACTAAGTCTAACCATATTGCAGAAAGTATAGTTGACTACTGCTTTTAGCATCTGTAATATTTGTCTCTTCCTAGTTGGCTGATCTTCATAGTTGTGACTGCTATAATACATTTCACAGAGTAATAAATTAATCTTGCCCTAGGGTCAGGATTCTAACCTCTTCACTGCAACATGTCTAGATGTAACACATGTTTACCCTTGTATAACCAATGATCGCAGTCTAGATGTTAAATACTTGCTTGTTCTTCTATGCATTAACTGTTCCCTTTTTCTAAACCTTCAGTCTCTATCAAATCCTTCCCCTAAAATTCATGTCTTGTGTTATTACTATCCATTACCCAGGAAGACAGTATTGAAATGAGTGAGAAAAAGGTTCTAGCCATGTTAGTGTCCTAAATTTTATTTCTTATCCTTCAAAGAAGTTCTTCATTAAAAGTTAAAATACATTTAAAAATTCACTGATGCTATTCATTAATATGTTGTTACAGATTCTAACAACTGTCTCCTTTATAGGCAACATAATTACAGCTAAATTACAAATGCAGACTTTATGACTCCAATTAAACTCTGGGCCACAATTCATTAAAACCAGATTACACACATTACATTAGATAGAGAGAAAAATAAATATGCCACATGATTTGAATGATCAAAATAAATGAGGAGCAACAATTTCAAATAATTTATGTTTGTCTAAAATTGTTATCATCATAACCTAGAGTATTTTCTTGAAAATCATCAAAAAAATTTTGTTTACTTTTCATACACATATACATCATACTTTCTCTTATTTCATGGCCTCATTCTATTCCAAGAACTTCTTTGAACATATTTCCCAAAAGCAAGAGACTAAAAGTGGTTCTATTTTTTACCTACAAAAGTGTGATGATTTTATTTTGTAAGAATCAAATCAAGTGATTAAAAATTAATTCTAAGCAAACTGAAATTTCAACATCATTGTAAAACTCTTTAAGAGAGCAGAGCTTAAGAATATATTACCAAGGATTGTTACACCCATTTCCACACTTGAGAGACTAATTTATCACTGAAGTGTTTTCTCCAAAATTGTTGAATGCTTAACGATTGGGTTACTATGAAAAGTAGTTTATTGAATATTATGTCTATAATATTTAATTCTATCCAATCCTCACTCCCATCTGTCAGATCTCACTTCTCCAGTGAAGGATGAAGGGACAAGAATTATGACAGTTTGAATTTAGCATCTCGACATGGGCAGGCACACAATGAAACAAAAAGAAGCTTAAACAGAGCAAAACTATGTTTAAGCAAGAAGACTGCAAAACAGCAAAAGACACGGGAAAAGAAACAAAAAGAGTATTTCAAATAGAATATTAAAAACCAAATCAAACAAAGTAATTTGGAGCTATTATGTTAAAACATGAGATTAACATTTAGCAGGGGTATTCTAAGAATTTGAGGAGAGTTTGATGCTTTTGGGAGAAATTAACATTGCTGACAGTAACATTTAAAAGGGGGACAAAAGGGCATTGCCATCAAGAAGGCTACACGACACACACGGGCAACAGCGATAACCCTTTGCCTTGGCTCCACACAGAAAAGGAGAAAAGCCAAGGCAAGAAAGAGCTTGCAGAGAAGATGTTGAATGACTGAGAATAGTAAAAAAATAAAATAAATTTAAAAATTTTAAAAAGTTATACCTCTGAGAAGATTCTTAAACTATGTCCAGATTTGTAACACATATGTGTATCCTACTGTGGCGGTCAATTTAGAATCAACCTGAAATGCTGGGCATTGGACTACCTAATTTTCCTCATCTAGTGCATATGAGGTTTCACAAAGTCCCCAATGGCTTGGGACACGTTCCACCTGTGAAATGTTTGTGGCGCCACACTTGACTAATGGCAGGCATCTTATCAAGGAAAGAAAGGCAAAGCCACATACTCTCTTTAATGATTTCTGCTGCTTAGTGTGTATCAGGACAGGCTGGGAATTAAACATTAAAAAGGGGCCCCTGGAGGTGTTAACAATTTAACAAAAGCAAATGGATGCATTTCATGGACAGCTAAGGCTTTGTGGACTAAATCATTCTCTCTCATACAAAATCCTGGAAAAAACAAAAGCATATAAAATACAGATTGAAGAAGAGAATTTTTAGAGGGGAAGGTAGTAACTTTGTGACAGGAGTTGCATGAAGGGACTTTGTATGTGATCCTGGGTTCACATTCTCATTCCTTCTGTTTTTACCGCTGAGCACCCAGTTCCCCTAATCCGTTTATGGAAGGAAAGTAAGTCAGCCTGTGCCTTACCGCCTCCACTTCGGCAGGGTCGTACCAGACATTGATGTAAGGGTGTTGTAAGGCGTCATCCACAGATATCCTTTTTGCTGGGTCAATCACTAGCATCTTTGACAATAAGTCCCTGGCTTGGCTGGCTGAAACGATGAGTGATAGAAACAATTAGTAACATTTCAATTTGGGCAGGAAAATTTATTGGAGGGAGAGGAAATTAAGAAAACAAAGATAAGCTAGCATCTTCCTTCCGAACATCAGGCAACTTCACCAAGTGACTAGGGAAATGCAAAATGAAACAATGAAATATTTTTTATTCATCAGATTTGAGAAAATTAAAGATGGTATTGTACCTACTAACACCGGGTAATTTCATTCATGCTGGTGGGAATGTAAATCAATACATCTTTATAGTGCAAATTTGAACTATCCATTAAAATTTTAAATGTGAATACCTTATGATTCTAGCAATTCTACTTTTAGGTATACAGCCGAGAGAAAAAATTGTACATGTTCATGGGGAAAAAAAGCTGAAAGATTTATTTGATATGAAGAGAAACCAGAGTATTATAGCCTAGGGTAACAATCCACTGTAGCCTTGGGTTATGGAAGAAAAAATTTTTAAACAATCTAAATTTCCATCTATAAGAGTATAAAACTGAGCTATGGTACAACGATACCATGGAATTGTAGCTGGCTACAATTTCAGCTTCAGAAATTTCAGTTTCAGAGAATGAGGTAGATCTATGTGTACCCACATGCATGTGTTGTTAAGTAACAAAATGAAGGTACAGAATGATCCATAAATCATGATGCCATTTGTATAAATCTGCCCCTTCACAATAAAACAACAAATATTTCCATCTCTCCCTATTAATGTATGTAAATGTATAGAAAAGGTCTGCAAGAATAATCAACAAACTGAAAATAATATTTATCTCTGAAGAAGGAGGAATATATACATATATTGCTCACATGATTCAAAATAAGGGTCAAGAACGAAGTTTTTTATTTTTTTTTTATTTATTTTTTTTTTAAATATATTTTTTTAATGTTTTATTTATTTCTAGGAGAGAGAGAGAGAGACAGCGTGAGCAGGGG